>NW_020525668.1:0-61107 GCF_003368295.1 Carassius auratus | reverse complement strand
CATAAACGCACGCACACACACATTCACACAAGTTGCAGGGAGGTCGAAAGTTAGGGAAAGATGAGTTTAAGAGAATGGAAATATGGAATCCCAAGTTAACAGCAATACGTTAAATTGCATAAACATGAACAACCATCAATCACGTAATTAGCGCTCGCATTGAGTTCCTCAATGAGGTTAAACTTATATTAGATACACCAGTAAAGGTCACAGTCTGGAGGTAAAGTTACTTGCATCTCCTGTGAAGAAGGAGCCTCGGTGAAAGGGCTATCCCGAGGTCGTTGATTGGCTGGAAGTTCAGTCTCTGAAGTGACGTCTTGGGAAGCCCGTGGTTGTTGGGCGTTGGCTGAAAGTGCAGAGTCGTGTTCGCTGGTTGAAGTTGAATGGACGTTACAAAACTTAACTCAGAACACGAAACTCTCAAACGGAAAAGAAAAGAAATAAAGTTTGACGAGACTAGGTTGTGTTCCTTCTCATAGTAGCAGCAGGCAGGCACGCTGGAACCGCGCTCAAAGAACAATGATGACTACCGCATGCTAGATGCTACAAGCTAAAGCTAGGTAGCAAAGCTACAAGCTAAAAGCTAAGAGCAGGCATGACTGATAGCACGAGCAATGCTAGAACTAAAAGCCGACATGGCTAATAGCAGCAGCTAGACTAGAATTAAAAGCAGACTAAAAGCAGACTTGGCTAATAGCAGCAGGCAGACTAAAAGCAAGGCATGACTAAAAGCGAAATTACATCGTGTCCAAAGTATTTAAAACTTCCTGTTGGCCACCCCTCAAATGTTGCCTTGACCAATCAGATATGTTCTTGAGTCTTGGGTATCATAAATCATTTGTTTATCTTACCAAGCATGTGGTTCTTGCCTCACAGGGTCTAATTTTGGTTATGATTCCTATAACATGATTATGATATATTTTACAAATAAATGATTGTCAGGGCAATATCAAGCAAGAAATTCAATCACACACATTTCAAACACGACTATGTACCCTTCAGCTATACCATAGTCATTTAAAGAAAACATACACGATAAGTGATTATAACATGATAGTCAAATGTGTGGGTTACACGTAAATGAATATGGAGTTTAAGCAATAGAATGATTCATTCATAAGTCTTTTTTGAGTTCATTCTGGTCCATATATAATGTATAAAAAGGGTTTCTTTGCCATTCTCTGGCAAAGGACTTTTCTGTGAAGACAAAGGTTTAAAGCCCTTCCCCCTTAGGAATTTCAGTCTGGTTTCACTGGCTGGGGGGGGGGAGTCAATGCAAGTATTTAACTTGATCTCCTGGGTTTACATGTGATGTCCAGCGTTGCATTCCAATCACGAACAATAAATTTGACAATCTCTTCTTTGAATTAAAATTGTCAATAATTGTTCTATTGCTGTTAATGTTGAAAGCTGTTGTGTGAACAAGTTGGTTGGTTGGTTATCTTGTTTGGTTCCTGTGGCACTAGAACTGATTTATGACTTCCTGAGGAATTCAGCTCATGTTTCAATGCACACAGCTCTGATAGACTCTTTGATTTGTCTGATTTGACTCATTTCTGCTACAATACAAAATGCAGTGTTAAATGCAATCTAAAAATGTATAAAGTTTTCCATGAGGGTTGGGCGATTTACCAGCAGACAAGCGGTAGCGAAAGAGAAACTCATTTCGCTATACGTGCTGTCTGACAGATTTTCAGAATGCTGTCATAATGTAAACACAGTACTTTATTTCTTAAATGAAATCAAACAGGATCAGGGCAGCTCTTAAAGTGACAGCAGTCTAATATTCCTGCTGTCTGTCATTCATGTTAATCAAACAACAAAACAGAGAAAATCTGTTCTTGACTTAATCACTTTTGTAACTGTAATAGAAATATATATTTAATTTGTGTGGGGAAGAATATACAGCGTTTTATACATTTAATTATATTATATGTATGTTGACTTATTGTTCTACTGTATTTTAATTTGTATTTGTATTTTTTGGTCCTATTGCTTTTAATTAGTTTCTTCTTATTTAATTACTAACTGTCTATAGCGACCCTCTTTTTTTTTTTGTGGCTAGTATTAGTTTTTTTGTAATATTGACACTGGTGGCAAGAATTATGAAATTTTTATGGTATCAAACATTTTGATATCATAAAGGTCTTATTTAAATCAGAAATATCTATATAATGATATATATTGTTACCATGAAATAAAATGATATCGGGAGTATTAGAAAAGTACCTGTGTGAATTTGTGTGTCCATGTTCAACAAAGCCCTGGATAAACAGGCTTATAAATCATGCATGTATTTGTTTCGGGAAGTTTGTGCGAAGACTGATGTCTTGTTCAAGATAACTTGCAGGACAGGAGTTCAGTTTGACAGACAACCTTTTACAAACAGTTGTACACAACTGTGTGAGGTGAGGTGACAGCAGTCTTCAGTAAATGAAAGATAAATTTCAAATGACAAAAAGGTACAGGTATACAAGCATACAAACACGAGTTGACACCTAAATATACTATTAGGGAAGTCTGCAATTTATGTGTTTTGCTAACACTAACACAAGGACATGCTGACTGACAAGGAAATGATGACCGTTTTCAAACAGGTTAGGGGTTATGTTTAGTTTTAGGGTTAAATTCACCTTTCACATCTCATGATACAACAAATGTATAAACACTCAAGAGTCTGCATATGCCTGTATGGTTGCATTATTTATCCCTTTTTCAATGAGTTGAAAGATTATTTATGACCAGGCTTTTTGAGCTGGATATGAATTTATGCATGCAGAGCACTGTATAACCTCCTGTAATCATAAATTACAACTTGATCTGATATTGAGATGTATGACCACTTCTGACTCGGAGACCTCCACGAGCTGCAGACATTATTCTGAACTGGAAACAGTTTGAATGCTAATACATACGCTGCTTAGATGGCTAGTGGGACTAAATTTGTTTATTTCTGAAGTGAAAAGAGCCGCATTTCAAGTCCAATCAGTGCAATCAGTATATCATTGAAATGTCTGCATTATTTAAAAATGAGAATAATTGCACTTGAACATGTTAAATGTAACATTCTGGTGTGCCATGGTATATCACATTTAATATGCAGTATAATATACATACTTTTTAAATTATCTCCTGTTTGTCGTCTTTTGTATTATATTTTGTAAAACTGTGCACATATAGATATATAGCCAATATTTTTTTATAAACAGAAGGTAATTAAAAAAATCCACTTTACCTTCTACTTTACATTTATGATATAGATAGATAGATAGATAGATAGATAGATAGATAGATAGATAGATAGATAGATAGATAGATAGATAGATAGATAGATCGGTCATACAGACATCAACTAGATTCATTTAGTTTTTGAATGAGTCAGCTGAATGAATGAATCTTTGGCACTGGCAATTAGGATAAACCTGAAATTGCACAGTGTATATGATACAATTATGTGCAATTACCTATTATATGGCCATGTTGACTATTTTGAATGCATTGTAAAAACTGAAACATTTGCAAGGACTTCTCCAGCCAGGGACAGTTCCTGTTTATTGTCCCTGGCATGGCAGTCCTTGGTGATGTCTCAGGAAATCATCACCTATTGTATGTGCATATGTTTGAACGAGAGAGAAAGAGAGAAATATTTTGTTACTATGAAGTTCTGTGTGTGCTTATGTGTGTGTTGATGTTTCTAAGGGGCATGCAGTCAACTGTATCTGTAGATGTTATGGCACAGACTTTTTGATTGACACCCTTAACAAAGGTGAGCAGGTGCAAAGGGTGCAGGTCTCACCACAACTTTATTTGTGTGTGAGAGAAAATGTTCACTCTGTCTTGTTTTACATTCCATCTTCATCTCTGCATCCTCCTCCTACAGTCTGGCACACAGTGTACATGTAAAACCCTTCTAGATTAGCATTAATCTTTAGCATACTAATGAGGGATTTGTACCTGTCTGCCATGTTTCAGAGGGATTACACAGACCTCTCAATTGGGCATATGCACAGCCTTTTTATCTTCAAGCATCCAAGCCTGAGATTGCATCTCACACATTTTCACAGCTTGGGTCATCAGAATGATGGACCACAATACTGTGATCTCGGACAAGCAGCCCTGCTGCATCTAAATGGCTAGCGGTTGGTTAAATACAGCATGTGTCCGATACTGTTTAGCGTCACTCCATAAACACTGAAAGTAATGTCACTGCAGGGTTCATGATGCTTATCAGTGCTTGCCTGCTGTTCACTGTGAGAGCTGAGGTTTAATGACACAATCAGGAGACTTGTTACATTTACATTTTATGCATTTGGCAGATGCTTTTATCCAAAGCAAATTACAACGCTTTCCACTTTAGTCTTTTGTAGTTTGTTTTGTTTGTGTTTTTGTTGTCATTTAGAGGGGTTTTATTTTCTGAAATAGGTTATACCAAAATAATAGGCTGCTGTAAAAAATTGCAGGCTACACAACGAATTGCATAGAAAATGCAGGAAAAATGACAAAATGGGTCTAGACCGTGATCAAAATTGCTTCCTGTCCAAAAATACCATCAGCATATATATATATATATATATATTGACATCCTATATAAAATTTTGTGCATTTTAAGCATGTCATTAAAGGCAAAGCATTTTCTCCTGTTCAGACCTTCAAGATTATGTGGTCTGAAGCAACCACTTATTATGTTTTTAATCTGTTTTTCTCAACATAAATATATCTGTCAGGTGTAAATCAAACTAGTGACATTTAAGTCCTTTAACACTCCACATGGTTGTTTTTGTCTTAAAGAGTCACCTTTATTAACCAGGTCAATGCATGGTGCCTGACAGTTTAATGATGGTGAAGTTATGGCCTGCTGACAGTGACAATTATCTCCATCCCAGTGGATAAGTCTGAAAGATGAAATATTGGAAGAATAAAACAGGAGGAGGTTAGAAAAATGTGCTGAATCTTTTGTAGAACAACAAAAAAAATGGGAGACAGATAGACAGGGATGATTAAGATAAAAAATAATGTTACAGAAAGAAAAGAAAACATTTCGCTGAAGCAAAAAGACACTTCAGATAATCCCTGCTGAAAAGACCAGGATAGACTAACCTGTTTAGTGCTTGTTCAGTGATGATGTAGTTTAGCAGATGAACCAGAACAAGCAACAGTAATGTTGTATTCATATCAATAGCACGACAGTATGCAGTTTACTCTACTGGTATATCAATGTGTAGAATGAGCAAATGCAGACATGCAGAGCATTTTACACATAACCTGTTTTGCATTGAAAATGCCTTCATGACAATGAAATAAAATATGCAAGGTCTAGAGACACATTTCTTGTTCTTCTTTTAAAGTTAAACTTCTTTTAACCTAAGCACAGAAGAGACACTCCAAAGATGGGAGTGCAATTGTCAAACATGTCCGAATAGCACGTTTACCTAGAAAAACAATGGAAATAACCACTCTGTTGTTTATAAGTTAATACAATGATGTTGTGAATTGTTAAATCTTACATATGTACAAAACTGCACAAACCTTAGGAATTACAATTAGGAAGTACAACACTGGAGCATTTCCCCAAAATGCATTCCACTGGAAATTTTCACCATTTTCCAGCTTTCCTGTAACCCAGATAGCAAAAGAAGATGTAATTTGTGTAGCCACTTTGTTTATACAGAGGTTCTATAGAGACACTGAAAAGATCCTCCACTGACACATCTTCATGTATCACTGTCTCCAACTGAGCACTGCTGGGAGCCTTTGCCACTTGCAAGAGCCTCTGGGAAATCAGTTCACGCCGAGCAAGGGTTTGTCTCTCATCCCAGAATGCTGTCTCATATCCAAAAAATAAAAATAAAAAAGGTTTGGGGAATTTCTGGACGCTGCTCAACTTCATTATTGGCTTGGATGGCTCATTGCTCTCAGCGTGATATTGTGTCTATTATAATAAATTTGTATTTGTCTTATTGCAGATGCAGAGTGGTTCAGCCTAAATTCAATGCTAAGATGATTATTTGTGCTTTTAAACAATTTCGTAATTATGTTCATCTGAAAATGTAGCAAAAAAAAAAAAAAAGTAAATAATTGAATTAACTCTAATGGCGCAATAAATAGAATAGAAAGCTAGACTTTTTTAAATTGGAGCTCCTGTCTTGTGCTGAGAGTACTAAGAGATACAACTACGGGGACACTTAGGGTATACCTCACCTAATAGTGTATCCTAGCAACCAAGTGATTTTCTGGACCTCCCTGGATATATCTCAACAAATTAATGAGCTTTGAATGTGTGTCTGAGTTTGTGTCTGCGGATCAAACATAATCTGCATCATTTGGCTATTTGTGGCCAGTGATAGAGAGATAAAAAGACTCTGTGCATCTAATTATTTATATTTGACAAATATTTATGTCTGATTGCAATGCCTTGCCGACATTCTGCTCGGAGCAATTAGACAGAATTGTGCATGTAACAAAAACTGACATCAGGCAGACTGCATGAGACAAAATTTATTTTAGAAATTGAAATGAGAAAACAGATATTAAGATGTTTTAGGCATTTCCATTCAAATCTGTGACTAAAGAATACAGTACACAACTTTCACAAATGAACACATTTTTTAAAAATACAATAGGCATCACTTGCTGACTTTTTAGATAACAGAAAAAAAACTGCATCACACAAGAATTTAAGTCATTCCAGACACAACAAACTCACACAGAAACATGCACCTCATTGCTAGTAGATACATTACAAATTGAAACAATACGTGTTCGAAAATCAGCTAAAAATATTAAACATATTCATATCCTCAGACTGGATGGAATCATAGTCTGAAGCTAAGAACAGAGTCTGCGCCTATCATACACCAAGAAGTTTTCTGTGAATTCTTTCAGCTCAGATTTGCAGAATGGCTCTGTCTTTCGGCAGCAAGCATCAACTCTGACTGTAAATCTGGGCAAACTTTGTGTAATAAATTCCAGCCTTAACCCTCTGGAGTCAGTTAACGCGTATATGCATTATGTGGCATTTTCTCCTGATAACCCCGAAAATAACTTAAATTACACTTTCAGTTTTGATTGTACAGATAAGAGCAATACATCAATCGAATCTGTAAAGGGTCTACTTTTTTTGTATACAGACATTTGACTTCGTGCATTCTTTAAATAAAGATAAGAAATAAGGTGTGCTGTGTGCAGCCTTTGTCTGCGGTGATCTTCCTTTACAAACGCGTCATTAAAATGAACTGTAACTCAGTGAATACTCAACGAGGAGAAATGAGATATATCTATAGAAAGCTCGACAGGTTTACTTTTGAAATAAACAAGTGCTGCCAAAAACAAATATTCTGTGATAAAGTAATCCATATGAAAACAACGCAATGTCCGTTTTTTAAAGTTTCTCTTCATTATCTTCTAATGTGACCACGCCCCCGAACACGCTATTCAGATTCTAATGTTTCAAACTGAAGCACGCGGCTTGAATACGCCCACACAATTGTTTTTCAAAAAGCCTTTTTACAAAAGGTACATCTGGAAAAAGGTGGGTCATTTTACAGTATATTTGGGTCAATATGGTAATTCACCCTAAAATGAAAATTTGCTGATAATTAACTTACCCTCGGTGTTACAGTTTGACTCACAACTGCAGCAAAAGTAGTCTATAACAAATGAAATAAATTACAAAAATATATTTTATTATAAATCTCTAGTTGGGGGCAGAAACGGAAGAAAATAAAGGAACCATAAAAACGCCATTGTTCTCGTCCATGGCCATAGAAAAAAAAAGTAAGGATCTGGTGGAGAAGAAGTTCTAAGCCAAGGACACCTGCCACCTGTGCCCAGGAAACAAAATAGAAACAAAACCATAACACAGCAAAACCGTGACACTCGGTCAGGATATCCAATATATAGATGAGTTTCTTCATGAAAACAGATTAAGAGAAATTTACCATTACATTGCTTGCTCACCGACTGATTCTCTTCAGTGAATGTGTGCCGTCAGAATGAGAGTTCAAACAAGTAATGAGAGCATTACATCCGTTAGAACATTTTCTGCAAATTTTTCAGTGAACTACTCCTTTAACTCCAATGTGAGTAGTTTGGACATGAACTTTACAAAGGGGTTGAAGTTCATCCCATTATTAACAGGTGCTTTTCATTACTGCTGTTTGAATATTTGGTTTTCATAAGGATGTAAATGAGTCAGGGAGCCACAGTTTAGCGGGGCCACAGACCGCATGTGATTAATAACTGAGGAACCATTTGCTCTATTAATAATCTTTTGAAGTGCATTCATAATGGATAATGGGTTTGTAATGGATGGATATGAAGGGCTGACTGGCAGGAAGATTCTGTTCTGTTGTTCTGATGGATGAGTCTCCTCGTGCTGATAGAGCTTCCTCTGGCACTGGAGGACTGTATCATGCCTGCTTGAATACTGAAACAAACCTTTTGTTTTCTTTATATTGTAAATGAATAAGCAAAATATTGTAAGCGATGTCTGCAGTACAAATGCTTTGGTGGGTAGCAGACAGAATGAAAGAAAACAATGCAAATAATAAAATGCAGCTAACAACATGATTATGCAGCCAAATCAGGCAGATTAGGCAATGAGGACAAGTTGCCTTAAATTACCTAGCTTCGAAAACCATTAACAAAACTATGGAAAACAATTGGACCCAGACCACATTAAATACTGGCAAGTTTCCCATGTGATTAAACTTGGTTTGTGCCTCTATGTGCTTTATTGAGGTGGATTATTGGATACTGAGTGCATGAAACCATAGAAAAGATTTATAGTACACAATTACAATAAACTAGTTTTTTTAGTTTAGTTTAGTTTTGTTGATTTGTTATTTTTCCATGGTAATACTGGTAAACATAAAATTATCTGATGACATGTCATTTTGTTGATGACATGAAGTTTGAGAGCTCAGATTATTTCTGCCTAGAATAGTCATACATTGATGTTATGACACTTGGTGGTTGAAATGACCTTTAGGTTTATCCCAATCAACCTCTCAAATGTCCTCTTTCAAGGTTCCACTCTCCCTCCCGCCACTCCTTTACCCTTTCCTTCTTTGAATACTAATAAGTAAACAGCACTCTTTCTTCACACGAGGAAGAAAAATACTCCACTCTCCTCTCTACCCATGCTAGAGTCTTCTCTCTTTCAGACGGTATAAACACAGGCTCCAATAAGTCTATTTGAAGGCAGCTGCTGTGTAATTGGATTTGCTATTAGTTGAACTGTCAGTAAATTAAAAATTGATCTTGGGGAACGGATCTAAAAAAAGGGAATACCTCCCACCCTGAAGCTCACACTTACTTGAGGGACACTAGAAATAGTTAATACTTAAATAAATATTCTGAATCCATCTCAATCGACCACTTCTGTGGCTTCATGTTAATTTACCACATTTATTTATCCCTCATTTTCTTTTTTTCTTTTTTTGTATGGTAAACCATGCACATACAACGAAAGTGAATGCTATAAAATAGAATAATTTACTTACCATAAAAGAGTTATATATTTTAAAATATATTTATTTCATACTAAGTATAGTTCAAATCTATTAAGATATTTATTGATACATCACTCAAGACTGATTATATAATTAACTTCATTTGAAATACTTCATGTACACAAAGCACATTTCTTAATATTAAGCCTAAAATATATTTAAATTTCACAACTGATGAGGGATATAATATCCTAGAATAATGTCGTTCTTCAAATGCAAAATATTTTAAGTGTACCTGAAGTGTACTTGCAATAGGTCCACTTTAGCACAATCAAATATACTTCAGCATTTTTTTTTTTTTTTTTACTGCAGCATAACTTTCGCCACAATTAAAGTACATTAAGCACAAAAATTTTTTTTCCAGTTTAGCAGACATTAAGTAAACCACTTAAGGATACTAAAAGTACAGTTGCTGGGTTGCAGTTGTTTAATTAAGAACATAAATATGTAAATGTATTTGTAGTAAACTTAGTATGAAATAAATGTATTTCAAATACATTTTAGTATATTTCTTTTTCCCCAGGGAATACCAAAATAATATTTTATGTAGCTTTTTTTAATTCCATTATTTATTACCTTTTGCTGGGCTGTCTAAATATAATGACAAAAACCTCAACTTCGCTGTAAATAGATGATTTAAACAACTCACATATTTTCTTTTATACCCTTTCTTCCTTTTTTTATGGTGATCATCATTATTCCACAAGTGATGTTGATTGAGCTTAATTTGAAACTGGAATATTCCTTTAAATACCAAATCTTTGAAGCAGTCTTTAAGCATGAACATCTGGACATATGCAAACAAACACATGCACAAAACCACAGAGATTCACTCTCTGGTGCCAGGAGGGTCACTTGCACTGTGCGATGTCCGAACTGATTGCATTAACTTAATTGAATTGTATTTTATGCAACCTGTACTATCTTGAATTTGTGTTTAAATCAATTTTTTTATAATTTTTTTTTTTTTTTTATTCAAGTTTTTAAATTCCTTGTTTTATTTTTGTGTTATTATTTTATTATTTTTTATGATTATTTTGCTTTAATGGAATGAACTTTGAATTAACATTGTGTATGAAATGTGCTATATAAATAAACTTGCCATGCCTTCTCTTTTTAATGTCAGTCGCTGTGTCTCCAACCTGTGTTGGCGAATTCATTACACCACATGTGCACCAATTACCTACTAATTAGCATCTTGCTTATCACCTGCCAACAAACCGTTAAAGCCCATTAAACTGCTTGTGGCCACTTAGCCATGAGGACGAGCCACATAATCTCTTGTATACCAACCTCCAATCACTGTTTATAGAGCTCTCATTGTGCCTTAAAATTTTATAACCAGTAAATATCTTTAGAGAAAATGACACTATGAGGGTTGACTGCACCAATGCCATGGCATCTAATTACCCGCACCATGTTCTTCACCCGATAGACGGACATTAACATAATCTGCATAGCATAATTAGGAATCACTAAAGTCTGCTGCCACTAAAGAGGCTGTAGTGCCTCCTGGAAAGGAATGTACTGACTGAGGCTGCTGTGATTTATGAGACCGCTAGACTTCAAAGGCAGTTCTCTCCAATCCCCAAGACAGTGCAGATCAGATGAGCAGACATGGCTTTCCTGGGTCCTCCTTATAGGTAGAAAGGGCCTTGCGTTCCTGTTCCCAAGGGCGAATGTCATGGATCTATTTATAACTTGTGTCACGCCAAACAAAACAGGGGTGGTAAAAGTACTCAAAAGTTATACTCAAGTAAAAGTAGATGTATCTAAATAAAAAATGACTCCAGTAAAAGTAGAAAGTCCTCCATTCAAACATCACTTGAGTAAAAGTACAAAAGTATCCGATTTAAAACATACTTAAGTACCGGAAGTAAAAAGTAAATATTCAAATTAACTGTAAATATCAATAATTAAGCAGATCAGTTGTTTTGGGAGTGATATGCAGTGTTTTAATTGAACAAATGATGAGATTAGATACTTTAGAATTTGTTAGATTCACAATCAAAAGAGACAATGAAGAACCTTATGGCAGTATAAGGATTGAACTTTCAATAGACATGTTCCATAACATCATAGCTGCATCAAACATAAGATGTGCAAGATACAAGCTAAGACTGTTTCAGAATATCAATGAGGAAGAACCACCTCTTTAAAGAGTTAGTTCTCCCAAAAATGACAATTCTGTCATTCGCATTTTAGGGGCTAAATATCACATTATTGGTATTGCCGCTTCGACCTGCGGACATGAAAAACAACCACAGACTTGGCAACACTGGTTGGCATATACTACGCAGAGCCGTAATTCACTGACAATATACACAAAAACTATTTTTTTTTCTCGATTTTGAAAGCGATTTTGTATTAGTTGTCGGTGGACTACGGCTCTGTGTAGTAACTGCTGCTTCACCTGAACCAGTGTTGCCAAGTCTGTGGTTGTTTTTCATGTCCGCCGGTCGAAGAAACCCCAATCCCAATAACTTGATATTTAGCACCTAAAATGTGAATTTTACCAAGGCAACCCTTCCAATAAACGTATATTTCAACCCCGGGAAGCAATTTTTATCGGGGAACCTCCTGGAAACGCGTTTATGGCTAGTTTTGGACTAGTTTTGAGAAGCAACTGGTCAGGATTTGTTGTGAAAACCTGGCAACCCTGATCTAAATGCATGTACTTGAAATATATACTACTAATTACAGGAGTGTTACTGATGAGATGAGCAAGAGAATCACATTAGATTTTTTGCACAGCCCTACTGAAATTAAATTCACCCGTGGCAGGCAAAGAAGACATTTCAGCCAATAAGAATCTCCCTTGACTTCGGTGAATTCAAACATATCCTTGAGATATGGCCATGGGTGATCCCTGTCGGGAATCTCGGGATCATTGCGGGCAGCAAGAGCTGCGCTATCACCTATTTTAGCAGTCATCTTCCACCTCAAACTAACTGCTGCATGAGCGTATGTTGGCAAGAACTCGCGAAGTCGCTCGTTCTTTTTTTTTCAAAAGAAAACCACATTTTTCATTGGTTTGTAAAATCAGTGTAATAAATACTTGAAGCAGGCAAGGGGAAATGTATCGGAGTAAAAAGTAAACTTTGTCTTTAATAAAGTAGTGGAGTAAAAGTGAAAGTAGATGCAAATAAAACATACTCAAGTAAAGTACAGATCCCGGAAAAAAATACTTAAGTAAAGTTGCAAATTATTTTTACTTCGTTACTTACCACCACTGAAACAAAAGCATGGAAAGTTGGGCTGGGCATGGGTTGGCATGCAGAACTCAAGTATAAAGTTTATAATTTAGTCCAGTGCTGTGGCTTAAAGATCTTCATTCAAAATGTTTTTACGGATTTTTAGTATGCTATTAATGTTATTCAACTATGACTATCCCACAAATGTGAAAACGGTGCACCGGTCCCTGTTATAATGATATGTTTCTCCTATATCAAGAGCCACGCATAAGATTCCACTCCTATAAGATCCTGGGTCAAAAGAAAAGTTGGTGTCAAGCATCAGAAGTGTGATATGTTCCCTAGGCTGTATCATTTCTGGACTTTTATGTTTAAGTGTTTCCTGTGTCATGTTTTTAGTTTTTCCCCTTGGTGTGAGCTAAATTCATGCTACTCATATCCCCCTCTTTCGATTACCCTTTCACAGCACATACTTAATGTAGAGATCTATGATCATCAAGCTCCAGCCTCTGAAGTCTTCCCCACTGCTGAGCAGCACCTGGAGCAGGACGTCCTCCAGCCTCGGGATGTCAACACTCCAGTTGGTTCCACTGAAGACGACAACACAAATTTGGACAAGCATAAATTCACTTCCATAACCCAAAATATAAAAAGCACATCCTTACATTCCCAGCTGTTAAGGATAGCTTTATTTGGTGTTATCAAAGTAGTCAGTAGGTACAAATTTTTATTTAATTAATAAAGCGATGTTCTCTTTACCTTATAAAGGAAAACTCCGCCCCCGACTGCAAGCGGCTACTCTGTGGCCGTGCTTCAAATTGAACTCACCTTTTCTGTCCAGTCACGTGCATGATTCACTCTGTGTGTCAATGTTCGATCCCCTAGATCTTACTTTAGGAATAAGTTTTAATTCGGTTTAATTGGTAACCTTATTCAGTTACATTTTAGATACCCAGTCATACAAGTACCGTATTTTCCAGACTATAAGTTGCACTTTTTTTCATAGTTTGGCTGGTCCTGCGACTTATAGTCAGGTGCGACTTATTTATCAAACTTAATTTGACATGAACCAAGAGAAATGAACTAAGAGAAAACGTTAGCATCTACAGCCGCCAGAGGGCGCTCTATGCTGATCTGTGCTCCTGTAGCCTCTCCCTGAGCAGCGTAGAGCACCCTCTGGCGGCTGTAGATGGTAATGTTTTCTGTTGGTTTTTGGTTCTAGATAAATGCTACTTATAGTCCAGTGCGACTTATGTAAGTTTTTTTTCCTCATCATGCCGTATTTTTGGACTGATGCAACTTATACTCAGGTGTGACTTATAGTCCGAAAAATACGGTAATAGCTATAAAGAATACAATGTATTTCAGGAAAATTTAAATATTTGTCTTATTTGTAATTTAAATATTGTTATTCTAGTAAATCATATTGATATTTAGACTGGTAATAAATTGCAGAGTTTAATAGGTAAATTAACTTATCAGAGACAGAAATAAACACAAACACTTTTAGGCTTTTAGTTGTTCACGTAGCCTAACTTGAATCGATCTATGGAATGTGTGGTGGATGCTTCGTCCAAGGAGCATCTTTCATGGCCCTTTATTATTATTATCTTTCTATTTTTATTTTATTTTATTTATTTATTTTTTAAATTCACTAACCACTAGATGGCACTGTTTTCGATACTCCCGAACCATTGAAACTTTTCCCGAAACAGTCTCAGTGCTCAATGAGAAAGCCTCAGTGCTTCAGGAGGCTTCATTTGCCCATCACTAGAACCAGGCCAAAGAGGATGCACCTTACAGCCGGCAGAAGGATGTGCCTTTGTGCTAGTGGCTTAAAAAGAAGTGGCGTTTGAGCTGGTGGCTTGAGAAGAAGAGGCCTTTGAGCTGGTGTCTTGTGGCGGAGCATCCAGCTTGTTGTCAGAGGGGAAGAGCTCGAGTTCAAGATATTTTTTGGTAGTCAAATGAATCTGGATGCCGGAAATCTGTATATTGTGCTAGTTAGGATGTTAAGCTAAACGTGTTAGACCTGTGCCAAATTCTATCAGCCACCACTGATCCTCAGTATGAAACAAATACTTCAGTGAAGTGATTTTCATAAACTAAAAAGCAACTAGAAAACTAACAGTATACCTAAAGGTTTACTTGTAGTAAAGTTGTATAGTTGTTATACAAGAGAAAAGCACATATAAACTAAGTAAACTAACTTTATACACCGTTTACTAATTTGACCCTTCAAATGTGTTTTATAAGAGAAAAAATGTGACAAAAATCTAGTCCAAAAGACATACTGAAATGGACACTTCTAAAGTTTATTACTGCATTGATTTTAATATACTTACTACATAAACTGTACTTGGAAAATGTACTTGAAAATTACATTACATTAATTACATACTTTACATATACGTAATACATTACTTAATAAAACATGACTTCAATTTAATGTAATTAAAAAAAACTTGAAGTATACTTCTGTTTCCTCAAAATTGAATTAATAAAATAACTTTCTAAATTGGTGACTTGCCATCTGTTGACAACGTCAATCTCATATTAAAGGAAATGTCAAAGTAATGGATATTTAGGTCAACTTGAATTCAGATGTTACCTTTTCACATGCACAGGAGAGTCTGGACTGCAAATCCCTATTAAATGTGCCCAGGTTGTTGATTAGAATTTCTAGCATTGGTGTTAATTCTAATATTGTGCATTTTCCATATTGGCAGATGTTTTTGCAGTCATTACTTGGAGGACAATGGTGATGTTGACGAGGAAATTCCACCTAATTTGTAGGGTGCATTCATCCCATTCACTGCTCTGTTTCATGGTATGTTAAAAAATGCTGAAAATCTTGGCTCAGCTGGAATGAATCACTGTATAGGCAGCTAAGAATTAGTTCAGGTTTTTTTTATTTTTTCTCATCTCTATTCCAGTCGAGGATAAGCTCCCCAGATCCTAGTCTTATTTATTAGAGTAAAAACTGTGTAACATATCAAATCAGGGCGGCCTGCTGCCAGCACCTTAAGATCCACAATGAAGTATTCTAGTCTTTGGGCTTTACCTCTGGGTAGGTTTCTTTTAGACTAATGAGAGCGAACTCATTTAACCTACAACAATGACAAACCATGGTCCACTGCAAAACTCAGACAGCTCCGTCAGGCCAAAGACCAAAACAATCCATGTGCACCATTCAGAAACGAATTGAAAATTCCTTGTATATTCAAGTTGAGCTACTGAATGTGAAGTTAATTTAAATTGTGGTGGAACTAGAAGTAATATTTATATACTAGAAGTTACATTTAAATAAGTCAAATTAGAAAGAAATAACTGAAATGCAGAGAAATTAATATCACCCCAGCATGTGTAATTTTTTATAAACAACAGTCGTCTTTTTTATAGAATAAAAAATAATTATATTATTATTAATAGGCCCTATAGATAGTCAGACTTTATAAATTATTGTGGAAGAACACTTAATTTCCTAGAATGACCTAAATGACCTATGATATTCCTAGAATAGTTGTTTTTCCACCCCTAAGAGTCTGATTCCAATGCACTTCAGGTTCATATGAGATGAGATGAATTCAGTATCATCTCATGAACTGAAAGAGAGCCGGCTCTTAAAGCAACAGTTCATCCAAAAATAAAAATGTTGTTATTAATTACTCAACCTCATGGCGTTTTAAACCCGTAAGACCTTTGTTCATCTTCAGAACACAACATAAAATATTTTTTGATGAAATCCTAAAGCTTTTTGTCCCTGCAAAGACAACAATGCAGCTGACATGTTCAAGGCCCTGAAAGGTAGTATGGACATTGATAAAATAGTCCATGTGACAACAGTGGGTTTAACCTTAATTAAATGAAGCTAACAAGAATACAAAGACTTCATTCAACAATTTCTTCTCTTCCGTGTCAGAATTCAGTGTGTGTTCATGACAGTAATGCGATGCATGTATGTGGTGCTTCTATTTTTTTCGATTTCCTTACTACCTTTTAATAGGCCTTGAACGTGTCAGTTGCATTGATGTCTATGCAGGGTCAGGAAGCTCTTGGATTTCATCAGAAACATAATGTGTTCACCTCCAGTGAACACATTATGTGTCTACTTATGTGCAAGGGTGATGTGTGTCATTTCACCACCATTAGCATCACCAAATGAAATAGCAAAAAATGCTGAAACCTTTAAACTCTTTCCCTCCCTTTGAGAGTTTTCAGTATGAGCTGAGCTCAGGTTGCAAAAGCATTTCTGATGGTAGCAGAACAGCAGTAAAATCAGTAAATGAACCACTCAGTGCAGCAACAGATGAGTAGTGTGAGCGGTAACAGGTTAGACCATCATAGCCAGTTCATTGCAAAAAACTCTGCATCTATTAGCGGGAAAATGTTTGCCAATCTCAGAATTGGGTTTCCTCAGCCTCTTTCGTCAATCCATATTGCTTTCTCACGATCTCATCTTTCCCTGCCCTCTACATTACTCCCTCCGCTCACAGTCAGAATCTACTCTATTTTTCTTCATCTATATCTCACACAGGGCTATCCACCTTCTTCACTGCTACATTCAATCTTTAGAGCATCCAGAAAAAAAATTGACATCACTGCGGAAATCTAAAAGCCTCATTGAGAGAACAGAGAGCTATGATGTTTTCCTCATGTTCCTGCGTTGACCTCCCTCTGGGGACTGCAGGCTGTTTGTGTTAAATGATGTGTTTCCAGGCCTGCTTGGGCTCTCTTAAAGCTCATACTTCTCTCTCTTTCTGTAAATGCATATTAGAGCCACTGTAACCTGTCATGTCACTAATAGTCCAGGGGAGTCGCAAGACATTTGTTTTTTTTTTACCAGGGCACAAGCCTCTTTTGTGCCCTACAAAGATATCATATACCAATCTTGGAATCATTTTGTCTAATAATATTTTAGCAATCATGTTGCTTGCCTTTTCTACCTTATGTTCAGAACTATTGATGCCAGATTCATAAATAAATCATAGTCTTTATGTAATCTGATTAACTGGCTCGCAAAAAGGGCTGAATTTGTTTGTGATTCAGATTTTGACAGTTCACATCTCGCACACTGAAATAAAGGAAACTGAGATTTTTTATATAACAGAAAACATAAAGAGTGCTGGATATCTACAATCCATTGCAGGAAACAGAATTAATTTTAGAAGCTTTAAATCCACTGTAGAAATGTCCCTTTAATAGTCACTTGATATCACATTTGTCATAAATAAGACTGTTGTATTGTTTAGCTTATTGTCATGAACATGATCCAGTATTTTTAATGAGGTCCAGCCTGCGGTCATACTGGAATCTGGGATTTCAATTTTATTTTAAACCTGGAAATTTCAGGATTGTAAAAAATGTTATAAAGATAGATATTACACCAAAATAATTGTCATTTTGTGTCAGTTGACTTAAAAAGCCCATTTTGTGCCAATAATAATTTTTCAATTCAGAGCATTTAGCACTTCTTTGAATCAGTGAGTGAGCAGCTCAGTTTAAGAAAACCTCTCATGTGGAGAATGAAGCTAACCTCCTCTATTTTACTGGACAAATAGGATTACTCCTCAAAAAGACATTGTACATGAAGTGTATTTATTCGGTATTCACTTTATTAATGCGGTTCAAATACAGTCCATAAGGCTCTAAGCAGAGACGTAAACTTGTACTGCCACTTTTTAAATGAAAATGAATGTTTAATGAAATGAATGACATGAATTGTTCAGTGATATGAATATGTGTCATCTGATGGTGTGTGTGTAGTATGAGTGCTATGCTGGTCTGCACTGATAGTTCCACTTTACTGCTTTCAGCTCTCGCAGACCAAAGCTGTAGCGCTGCTGTTGTGCAGAGATCCCCTACTGAAGAGCTCAAGCAACATAATGCAGTTATCACAGCCACTCTGAAAGCACAGGAAAAACAAATCGGTCTCCAGGTACGAATCTGTCTACCTCACTGTTCCTGCTCTGCGCTGTTGCTTGAAGACTTTGATCTCCTTGCGGGGATCGTTCGATATCTTTTTTCATGATGTCTCTGAAGCACTTGTAAAGCATTAATGCATGCTTTTGTTGTTTCTTTATTTGTTTTACAGGATTAAATTGTAATCTTTATAAATCCTTAATCTGTATGGCAACTGTTGTGTGTATGTGTGACAGCCAGACATTTGTAATATACTGTATGAAACTTTTGCTTAATGTTTATAGAGAAATCCAAGTACCTTCAATATATTCATAAATCCCAGGATTTGTTTGTTTCCTAGAACTTGGTTACTGTTTCCCGCACAGATAAGATTATGTTCCCTACAAATGAAGAGATTTCTCTGAACAGTGCAATTTCCAGAAAAATGTGATTATGTAGTCAAACTTAATCAAAAGATTTTATTTTTAGGTGGTTTTGAGTGAAGTGTGACATTAAAAAGCCCCTTTCTGGTATTTTTCTATATAGAAATTAAATGATGAGGTATTGTGATTAAAGCCTTGTATGTATAATGCATTATAAAAGTAGTTTTAATGCATAATTATGCCTTGTAATGCACCTTATTATTCATTGTACAATCTCATGAAAAATTGTAACCACAGTTAATGCATTACAGTATAACACTTAATTCATTACATTATGCATTTTAAATTTGTAATTATAATTATTTACAACAAGATATAATGTATTTCAACACACATTATTAATAATTAATGCATTATACCCTCTAATAATCCTTAATGCATTTTACATAAAGTCTTAAAGGGATACTCCACCCCAAAATGAAAATTTTGTTATTAATCACTTACCCCCATGTCGTTCCAAACCAGTAAAAGCTTAGTTTATCTTCAGAACACAATTTAAGATATTTTGGATGAAAACCAGGAGGCTTGTGACTGTCATTAACTGTCAAGTAAAATACACTGTCAAAGTCCAGAAAAGTATGAAAAGCATCATCAGAATAGTCCATCTGCCATCAGTGGTTCAACCATAATGCTATGAAGTGACGGGAATGCTTTTTCAAACGAAGCCTTTAGTGGTTTGGAACAACATGGGGGTAAATGATTAATGATAAAACTTTCATTTTGGGGTTAGTAACCCTTTAAGTAAAATGTTACCGAAAAGTCACTCTTAAGGCCTATTCACACCAAGGACAATAACTATGAAGATAACGATAAAGATATAGTTCTAATATTTTCCACTCAGTCAGCTATAATGATAAAGGCACAGAGAAACAATATTATTGGAATTACTTTCAGAACGATTTTGTCCTGCTAAGGAATGATAAAAACATGGACACCCAATCAGAATCTATCCTGCGATAATGAGCTTGAGAATGTAAATTTGCAGACAAGTATGTGCTTGGAATAAACAGATGATATCGTCCGCTATACAGTAATTTTTTTGTGAACAGGCCTTAAGGCAAGTTAGTTCACTCTGGTGCCATAATGTTTTCTAAGTAGGTAATACATACTTCTAACTGGATAGTGAAATACAGAATATTTTTTAGTGATATATTTAAAATTATAAATAATTTTGTAAAAAGAAACAATTGGCTCATTTAGCTTAATGATAAGACTTACTGTGTGTTATGATTTCTCTCATTCATTTTACATTAAGTGGTACATCTCCTCCCCTTTCTGTTTCTGGAAAAGAGTTAAAGGCTGTCTAATAATATTGGTAATGGCAAAAGTTGCAAATGTACGGTGGGTTAAAGGCTATGTTCAGAAAAGGGTCAATTGTATGGGGTTGGGGACAGTTCGGCATTAAAAAGATAATACACTATCTCCAAAAGCAGGGGCTGTTTTCCATGTGCTGTATATGACTGTACTGTATCTCTGACCACATCTTTTTGCATGCATTATTTGGCATATTAAAAATGTCTCAGCTGCTGACTGGCCTGGCAGACTGTCCTCTGCAGTGTTTTATTAGATGTCAGAACAGAGACTGTACTAGGGCTGGGTATATTTAATTATGGAATGGCGCTCTGGCTAATGGTTAGCATCCTCACTGCAAGAGATGTCAAACAATGAGTTTACAGAGACTTATTGTACCCATCTATAGGGACACAACTGCAGGAACAGACATCAAAATAACCTGCACAGAGGACTTGTTCACTGTGGATAAGATCTGCTACAAAAACCTTAAACTGTCCTGATTTTTTAAGTTCTGATGCCATTTATGCATTTGACCTGAAGCAATTAGAGTCACTGGGCCCTATTTTAATGATCAAAGTGCAAGGTCTAAACCACATGCCGCAAGCATATATACTATAGGTGCCTATAGGCGCATATTATGAACACTCTCTTTAAAAAACAAAGAAAACATATTGCACCAGACTTTAGACCAGCTTTAAGTTTATCTATGACAGTCAATTTTCAGTTCCTCAAAATAGCAATGCACCAACAATGCACCTAAACACACCTCTTATTTAGATAAGCATGCCTATGGGTGCATAAATGGGTGCAAATGCATTTGCTATTTAAACAACGTGGCACAGGACGGGAAAATGAGAATTGTGCTGGGCTGAAACTAGCAAAAAATATTGTGCCACACCTTGCTTTACACTGAGTCTATGATAGGGTCCAATAAGTCCAGGTAATATTATGTTTTGTTTTGTTTTGCCTTCTGCAATAACTATCTTAAGTCAACATTAACTTCATTGCTGCTCCAGGCTGGTTTATCCTGATTTGGTGCTGGTTTAGTTGGTAAGCCAGCAATAGATAGAAAAAATTCAGTGCCTTAACAGCGCCATTAACATTTTTTTATTAGCCTACTTAGTTAGTCTTTAAAAGTTCTGTCTAATATGGATAGAGGTCTGCCTAATTAAAATGTATACAAAAATGATTATAACGATTGGTTTTATAGTATCAGTGATAGAAAGGCAAACATTATAATACTTTCTCGTTTGCTGTCAGCATTCAGCAAATACACATTTACATCATTTAAACAAATCTTTGAATGGCTGATGAAAATTTTATTTTGCAAAATTAGTCGAATCCAGTTCCCAGTAATCCAGTGAGATCTTATGAAGTGTACATGTTCTCTGCTTGACTTTCCGTCCATGCATTTATTCATCATTTATACCATTGAATGCTTAATACATAAAATTCATGATTTCAAATTATTCTGCACTTTATGCATTTGCCCAATGTCATATTCATCTCATTTTCACTGTGTGTAGAATGTATAAAATATGTTCACTGTAATTGAGTGTTACCATGGCTTTATTTGAAAAAATATGAATCCCAATGCACATAAACTTCCCAGAATAATGAGTGCTCTGTTGATTACAGTTTACTTCCTTATTTAATTATATTTTTATTAAATATTTATTTATTTGTGGAAAATACTTTGTTATCTTAAGTAGGCCTATAAGTATGTTTATTTTACAAATGTATTTTTTATCCGTTTTCAAATGACTTCAAATGTCTTAAATATTAATGAAAATAAATACAATTGTATCGGCTTTATATTAAGCATCTGCCACCCTGCTTTTCAAGATATTGGCATCGGCTATCAAAAAAAAAAAAAGAATCGGTCGACCACTAATATTTTAATAATGCAAAGAAAAGAATGCAATGTCATTGACAATTTGTTTTATTTTATTTTTTGTAAAATAAAAAATCTTTCAATCCAAAGGAACTTGAGACATCAGTTTGTCGAGAGTATCTCGTACTGCTTCAGTATCATTCTCTACCCCAGATTCAGCTATGACAAGGCTTGCAAACACTGGTATTCTACCACCCCCATACACCTTGAGAACAGATTTGAAGCATTAATGTGGGTGAGGAATCCCGAAATGTGATTGAACATGGATTGTATGAACCAGAACCTAACATCGCTAGTAACATGCGCTCAAAGTCGAGCAGAGAGCAGCATTCAGCTCAGACTGCAGCCGAGCCCAGTACTCTGATAGTGGGTGACTCAGAAATATCAATAGCAGGACTACAACTACATGCTGCTTTCCTCAAGCAACCGTCTCTGATATGTAAAGGGAACTTCAGAACATTCTAATGAAAGCAAATCGGTTCATCATCCATGTGGGAAGAATGATATTCAGAAAGAGCAGTCAGAACTCCTTAAGAAGGATTTCAGCGAACTCATTGAAACACTTCAAAGACTTGAAGTTCAGTCGTTCATCACTAGACCACTCCCAGCAAGGGGAACTAACATTTTTTCACAACTTCTTGGGCCTGAATACATGGCTAAAAAGAACCTGCAGTATAAAAGGAGTCAAATTCATCATCAACTTTAATCTTTTCTGGGGCCATAGAGTGCTGTTTAAACTGGATGGCCTCCACCCAAACAAATTTGGTGCAAGAGCTGATGCATATAAACTCCTGCCAATTATGCATCAAACTAAGATTGGTGTAAAGACTCAAAATAGTGCCATCAAGTTAGCATTTTTAAACCTTTGGTCACAAAAATAAATTCTGATCACTGACTAAATAACCACAAACAACCTGGATTTTATGTTTCTAAATGAAACATGGCAAGGAGACAGCTGCAGTGCAACAGTCCTCAATGAAATAACCCCTCCTGATTTTACCTTTTATAAGTGTCTGCAGAGCTGTAAGGAAAGGTGGAGGGATAGCTGTTCTATTTTAAGATGTCTATCAATGCCAGCGTCATTTGGTCAGTACTTGTTTTTTGAATATCTAGTTGTTGTGCTGAAAGGTGCTGCATGCATTCTGTTAATAATTATTTACAGGCCTTCAAAATACTCCAGCCTTTGTTGAAAAGTTCATAGAACTGTTATCAGTGATTTCCTCAGAGTTTGACTGTTTTGCTATTGCAGGAGATTTTAATATTCACATATATAATGCAGGAATCAAATTAAGAAATTATAACTGTTTTAAACCCATCTGACCTGATTCAGCATGTGCATGGACCCACACATAAGATTTCGTGGACACACTATAGATTTGTTCATCAGTATAGGTGTAAAAATTTCATCCATTGTTATTAAGGATGTAGCATTATCTTTCCTTTGTATCACTACTGTATTTTCTTTGATATATTGATTTCTGCTACCACTGAATCTAATTATGTCTCTGTCAAAAAGAGATGCATTAATGAAAATAGTTTGCCATTTATGGAGGCTATACAGTATCTTTAACAGCAAGCATTTCTGCAGACTCTGTTGATCTTCTCCTTGATTCCTATAACTTTCAATGTGAAACTAGCCACAGCTACACAGACCTTCTTCTCAAACCTTATAAACTGTAACTTAAATGACACACACACTCTTTTTGCTACTGTTGAGAGACTGACCAACCCCCTAAGTCAGATTGCAGAGTTTTCTGAGAAGATAATATCAGAAAGACAATTAGCACATCTTCAAGTTATGCAGAGGTCAGACAGACTCAACAGCAATTTCAATAATAAGTTACTATGTCTGTTTTTGAAGCAGTAGACTGCTATCTTGACACACTTCCCTTACTTCTTTCTGGGACTTTTCCAAAATCCCTGAAAACTGCAATTGTTAAGCCCCTTCTGACAAAGAGTAATCTTAATAACACCATAATGAGCAACTACAGACCAATATCAAATCTTCATTTTATAGGCATGATTACTAATGTTATTTTATAACATTACAATATTATTGAGAAAGAACTAAATTGCCTATCACAGCTATGCTGATGATACCCAGATTTACCTAGCCTAATCTCACCAAATGACTATAGCCCCATTGACTCCCTCTGCCAATGCATTGATGAAATGAACAGTTGCATGTGCCAACGCTTTCTTCAGTTAAACAAGGAGAAAACTGAAGTCATTGCATTTGGAAACAAAGATGAAGTCTTTAAGGAATGGAGGACTGAATGCATACCTTGACTCTAGGGGTCAAACAACTAAAAATCAAGTCAAGAATCTGGTGTGATTCTGGAGACAGACCTTAGTTTCAGTAGTCATGTCAAAGCAGTAACTAAATCAGCATACTACAATCTCAAAAACATTGCAAGAATTAAATGTTTTATTTCCTTTAAACTTGTTCATGCCTTTATCACCAGCAGGGTGGACTATTGTAATAGTCTCCTCACCGGCCATTCCAAGAAGACCATTAGACAGCTGCAGCTCATACAGAATGCTGCTCCCAGGATTCTAACTAGAATCAGAAAATCTGAGCATACTGTATCACACCAGTCCTCAGGTCCTTACACTGGCATTGCAGATATGCTCACTGAATATAAACCTAACAAACCACTCTGATCATTAAGATTAAGTCAGTTAGAAATACCAAGGGTTCAAAATGAGGAGAGTCCGCTTAGTAGCTATTATGCCGCCTGCAGATAGAATCAACTTCCAGAAGAGATCAGATTTAAATCTAGACACAAAACTCATCCGTTTAGTTGTGCATTTATTGAATGATCACTGTGCTACATCTGAACTGATTGTACTGTATTTTATACATAAATATTTCCTATTTTTAACTGTGTTAAATTCAGTTTAAATCAATTGTTTAATTCCTTGTTTTTTTTGTTGTGATAATTTTTTATTTTTTTCTTCATTTTATACGGGTCTTGTCTTTTTCTTGCAGGACCCCCTGTACGTTATAAAAACTAGTTTTAATCGTTTAATTACCACCACAGCGTCTTGTCTCCATTGGCAATGATTTGTGTTGATTGCAAGTGACGTCACAGGTAGCGGAGAGAGCAAGTGGCGATTGCAAATTACATTGTAATTTAGTTTATTTTTTCTTGTCTTCATCATCTGGCTTCTGTTGTAAAATGTTGAGAGATTCAAACAAAAAGTAATAAAAAAACTGAAGAAAAAAAAAAGACTGCAAGTGACGTCGCTAGAAGAAGTGCAAGTGTCTAAGAGTGCAAGTCTTCAGCCAGACCCTCTTGAAAAAGTGTCTAAATAACTTTGGAAAAAGACCATGACTAGGATTATAATCTAGGCTTCATAAAATGAAATTATTAAATTTATGTCATTTTCCACAGTACGTGTGCACAAAATTTAAATGAAAGCTATGGGTAAACTAATTAGACTAACTAGCTACTGTAGCTAGCTGGCTAACATATACAAATAAATTACAAAATGTAGTTTTTATTTGTTTTATTTCTTTTAGGCATTTCCTATTGCTCATATTTCCCTTTTTTGTAATAAATACGTTGTCACTGTAGGCATACAGTAGTTGTGGAAGTAGCTAATGTCTGGTCCCTTCAATAGATAACAGATTCATTTATAAAATACATAATAAAAACATATGCATTTAATTATCACAATTTATTAACTAATTATTTATGTTCACACTTATCAGTATTTGTGTAATGTTATAGTATAGTAATCTGCATCTTCAGAATTTTTTATATGGCCTCGGGCACCAACAGAGCCTGTGCCGGCCCTGTGTAAGAGGTTTTTTTTTTCTGAT
Organism: Carassius auratus; assembly: GCF_003368295.1. Lineage (NCBI taxonomy): Eukaryota > Metazoa > Chordata > Actinopteri > Cypriniformes > Cyprinidae > Carassius > Carassius auratus. The sequence goes on along the minus strand of NW_020525668.1, from coordinate 35,044 downwards.
ATGTAGCAGATTCACAAGATTTCTCTAAGTAAATTTCTCTTTTAAGTCCTTAAACCCAATATCCCATATGACATTCACACATTGGAGATATAATTTCCTGTGCAGATGATCAACTCAGTGGAGAGCTGAGACATAATGAAATTAAGATGGCCTTTATAAGGAGAGTGATTGCTAAGCTTTAGAAAATCCAGATTCAATATGTTTTTATAGCAGGACCATACAGTAGCTAGAGCCTTATGGGTTTACATCCTCAGGGATGCAGCCATCAATCTTTTGTGTTAACATTGAATTTTCCCATCTAATAGGAACAGGCTTTAGCTTATTGTTCTTGTGTTTTCATGGCTCTAGGCCAGAGCTCTGGGAGTAAACCTGTTCATTTTGATCCCCACTGCCTATCCTTCATATACTGAGATCTGGCCCCTAATGTCCACTTATCGACCGCTAGAAGTGGCCAGGACCCCTTCACTCTTCTGAGTGATGGTGAAGAAAATAGACCGCTCCTTCCAAGTTTCCGATGGACATTTCTCAGTGTCTGTGCTCCAGAGTGAGATCTCCTGCTGAATGTTTATTACGAGTAATCATTGAACCATTTTAATTACTTTGTTCATCAGGCACCAATCCTTACTTCCAAGTTATTTCCAGCATACAATATGCTAAAAAAAAATCATAAAATTAACACATTGATATCACATCGCAGCTGTTTTATTGCAGTATTCTGTCTGCTTTCTAAAAACGGTCTGAATAATCTTACACGGGTCCCCATATTCACAGTATGGTGGCATTTTTTAAACCACTGCCGTAACTAACTATATTGTTAATCCTTCTAGTGATGGAGCACTTGGTCAACACCTGGTTAGTGCACATGTCTAGATCTGAGTCTCAGGTGGATGGATGAAACATGATGTCCAAAATAATGATTCCTGTGTTAGCGTCTGCTGAGAGGGGGCTTGATTCGGTGGCTCTGCTCTGGAGGTCTTTTTGGATGAATTTTGCAGCTGCCGGCTAGCATGACTGGAAACCTCCATTCCACTGAGCAGAGAGAAAATATCCAAGGAGCTGTGATTTTTCCCCTGCAGATCAGTGCCATGCATTATTCATGATTTATCTTCCAGGCGCCCTGGGCCTTTAGACCAGTATGAGCCCTCCATGAAGAACTGCTACAAAGTTTAGGTTGTTTCTTCTGTCAGTTTTTGTCGGACCGATTCCAAAGCTCTAAATCAAACTGAAGTGTCCTGACCCCTGCCTTCTAGCAATTGTGGGGCATGGCGGCATGAAATTGTACAGGCTTTAATGTCTACGGAGACTTTCAGAGGCTATTACAGCTTTGAAAGCAAAAACCAAGCTGTTAGTGGCTCACTGTAAATAAACACAGTTAGGGTCAGATGGGAGAATGGATGGCAGTATAAATATCAGTGTTATGTTCCTCGCATTCTCACATGATCTTAACCTGTCATGTGTTTCTAATTCTCTTCCACTGTGGCACAAGATAATAGAAGCACTGTGGTGTTATAGTCTGAGGCCAATATGATTACATTCTCCTCCTGACACAACAGGGCAGGTCTCATATGTGAGCATTGAGTAATTAGAAAGACTCTGTTTAACTGCTCGTCTCATTCAACATTTCAGCCCATTAGTTGCCACTGTCCTATTATGTCTCTTACACCCACAATTTCATTCTCTCAGTGATTAACTCCACTTGCAAAGCAAGAGATACAAAACCAAAAACTGTACTTTGTTGCACTCTTTTTGAAGATACGCACAGGGTGTTATTAAAAATAGAGATTTTAATTCTTTTTTTTCTTTGCATTTCAATCCAAATCTGATATACAAGTGAAATCACTTAGAAGAAAAAAAATATTGCTCTGAGTTGGCTCTATGGAGAACTTGCAGTAATGGAAAGTTCCTTTTAAAAGCCCATTTGACTCCATTTGACACGATATTCTACAAATGTGATGCTTTTGTTAAAATAAGTTTTTATGAAATGTATTTTTCATAAAATAACTTTTATACGTTTTTGTGTGATTTTCTATTCCACCACATTATGTCTTGTGTGAACAGGCTTTAAGGACAGGTTCAGATTCAGCACTATACATTACACTGTTTTTTAAAGGGGACATTGGATACCCAAGTTGGTAGGATTCTTTAGAGTCTTCATGAGATGTCTGCAACATACTTAAAACTCAATGCTCACAATCAACACCCTTTTTACCTTGTCAGAAACTTCTGTACTTACAGCGACCTGTTTCGGTGCATGTCTCTTTAAATGATAATGAGCAACTGCTCACTCCATCTATGTCTTCAGTTTTTTGTGTATTCAGTGGCGTCTTATCATCAAAAACAAAATGAATCCAATGCGTTATCAGTGGCTCGGATTTGAGGAGAAAATTAAGACTCTTATGTCTACTTTTACATCCAACTAAAACTGTTTATGAGACACTGTTGTTGCTACAACTGCTCGAGTGCGGAGAAAACGGGAGTTAGCATACAGCTGACTAAAGGGGGAAATATGCTAATATGGGACAGTCCATCAGCAGTTGTGGGTGGGGGCTGACTCCTGTATTAGCATAAAATCAAAATGGCTTGATAATTGAGATGGTTTCTTTTTTTTTTTTTTTTTTTTTTTTTTTATCAATGTAGGGTGGTTGTGTCCACAAACTTCTAGGACACATTTATATGTGCAAACCATATAAAAGTAAGTTTTGCATCCAATGTCCTCTTCAATCATTGTGTCTCGTTTCTTTTTCTTGCACGCAATTGTGCCCACTGTACGCCATCTAAAAAGAGTCTGCTTGGGGAAATCTTTCACACTCACACAAAACTCCTGATCACGAGGATGTATCTTGATTTCATCTGTGAAAATTCACTGAACAAAGGTAAATGTGACTATAGCTTAAGACTTAATTTTGAGACTTGATTAATGTCTTATTACCGTTTGCATCATTGCTGAGTGGGATCTGGGGTTACTGAGGTATTTTTATCAGAAGACAAATCTAAGAAGCGGAAAAAGTCTAAGTTTGCTTTCCATGTCTAGATTCAAAAATAGATAATACATAGATCTCAGTGTTTTTTTCTTTCCTGTGGACAACTGTTCTGCTACCCTTTCAAATCTCTAGGCAAATTAAAGTAAGTAAGTTGTACTTTGCTGAGTAAACCATCTTTTACAGCTGCTAACCTGCTCAATAATCCCCCCAATACACATCCAGCACCCGTAAAATCAGCACCGGAGCTCCCCAGGGCTGCGTTCTCTCCCCACTGCTCTTCTCCCTGTACACTAATGATTGCACATCTAAGGACCCCTCTGTCAAGCTCCTGAAGTTTGCAGACAACACCACACTCATCGGCCTCATTCAGGACGGTGACGAGTCTGCTTACAGACAGGAGGTAAAAGAGCTGGCTGTCTGGTGCACTCTCAACAACCTGGAGCTTAACACGCTCAAAACAGTGGAGATGATCGTGGACTTCAGGAGAAACCCCCCTTCTCTCCCCCCACTCACCATCATGAACAGCACTGTGACTGCAGTGGAGTCATTCAGGTTCCTGGGCACCACTATCTCTCAAGACCTGAAGTGGGACATTCACATTGACTCCATCGTAAAAAAGGCCCAGCAGAGGTTGTAATTCCTTCGCCAGCTGCGGAAGTTTAACCTGCCACAGGAGCTGCTGAAACAGTTCTACTCCACCATCATTGAATCCATCCTCTGCACTTCAGTAACTGTCTGGTTCAGCTCAGCTTCTAAATCTGACCTCAGAAGACTACAGAGGGTAGTCCGGACTGCTGAGCGAATCATCGGTACAACCCTCCCTTCTATTCAAGAACTGTACTTATCCAGAGTGAGAAAAAGGGCTGTCAAAATCACTCTGGACCCCTCACATCCAGCACAGTCCCTCTTTGAACTGTTGCCATCTGGTCGACGCTACAGAGCACTGAGCTCCAGAACGACCAGACACAGGACCAGTTTCTTCCCTCAGGCAATCCATCTAATGAACAGCTGACAATAACTGTGAACACACTACACTTTATATTTATATACACATACACTTTATTTATCTAACACACATACTTAGTATACACTTAAATTTTGCACATAATACACATGTACATACATAACTGCATTTTGTAATATACCTGCCTACAATTGTCAATTTGTATATTGTCATTCACTATCTACTTATTTGTATTTTTTATTCTTTTATTATGTTTTTTATGTTCTGTCGCTGTCATTCTGTTGTACTGTGGAGCTTCTGTCACGAAAACAAATTCCTTGTATGTGTAAACATACCTGGCAATAAAGCTCATTCTGATTCTGATTCTGATTCTGATTCAATAATGTCACTGATGGCAGTTCCTCATATCTGCTCAGTAAAACAGGAGAAAACAGGTTACCCACATTTACAATATTCACAAAAAGCAGCATTCATATACTTGATGGTATAATGCCATATTTTCGTAGCTCTGATGGTGCATATGGAGATTCGTACAGGCCCACATGACACTGATGCAGAGTAAACATTTTACAAGTGGAGTTCATGCACACATTAACCTTATAGGCTGTAATTTCCATTAAAGCTCCTCAACCTTTTGTCCTCGTATAGGTCTCGCTATAAGTCCACTGCTGAGTCTGAGTGTCCTCATAAACATTTGAAGGATTGGGGGCACAAGCCCCGGCTGCTTACTTTTAAAGCCCTCTAAGCTCAAGTCCTCTATCATTTATTAATGAGCTCTTAGGAAACCTTGAATTTTTAAAGCAGTCACTGATGGAGATTAAAATTTAGCCCAAACCGGTTGTCAACAAACCCATCCGGCTTTTGCTGACGATCTCTCTCTCTCTCTCTCTCTCTCTCTCTCTCTCTCTCTCTCTCTCTCTCTCTCTCTCACACACACACACACAGTTGTAATTACTTCTAATGCAAAGCTTAATTTATTAACGGAAGGTGCTTTGGACCGTTCGTTGTATAAATGCTCAACTTGTACATGCTGTGTGCGAGACTCTGTCTACTGTGCATTTCATTTATGCTTTTCCTTGTCACTCCCTTTTTTATGTTGTTTTCTGTTTGCCAATGTAGGAAAAATCTCTGAGGTTGACCCTGGCTACACCTCATAGCCAAGGTGTTTTACCATTGCATTGGTTTACCAGCCATTGCAAATGATGTGAGGACTTTTAAAACTTTACAACTTTTCTTTACAACTGTCCTTAACATGCCCATATTTAGAGAGTTTTATAATATGGAAAGTATGCAAAGTCACTTCTTATTTAAAAAAAAAAAAAATCACAAGGAAGACCACCACAACCGTGGTGTCAGGGCGGAAGGCCCCCAGGGTGGAGCAGAAGACCACCACAGCCATGTGGTCAGGACCAGAGCCCCCCAAGGCAGAGCAGACCTCCGTGAGGCCGGACCAACGGGACGACTAAACTCTGGTAATCCCCTGGTGTCCTTACTGGACTCCAGAAGTTCGGTGACTAGCCCTGACTCTGGAGGGTCAGCGGTGACTAGCCCTGACTCTGGAGGGTCAGCGGTGACTAGCCCTGACTCTGGGGGGTCAGCGGTGACTAGCCCTGACTCAGGAAGGTCAGCGGTGACTAGCCTTGACTCCGGAGAGTCCACCGGAACCTGACTCGACTCCGGAGAGTCCACCGGAACCTGACTCGACTCCGGAGAGTCCACCGGAACCTGACTCGACTCCAAAGAGTCCACCGGAACCTGACTCGACTCCGGAGAGTCCACCGGAACCTGACTCGACTCCGGAGAGTCCACCAGAACCTGACTCGACTCCGGAGAGTCCACCGGAACCTGACTCGACTCTGGACTGCCTGTGGAGACCTGAGGCGCCTCGGCTTCGGACACTGCGTCCGGAACAGCGTCAGGCACCGCCACAGCCTCCGGAACAGCATCGGGCACCGCCTCGGCCTCCGGAACAGCATCGGGCACCGCCTCGGCCTCCGGAACAGCATCGGGCACCACCTCGGCCTCCAGAACAGCATCGGGCACCGCCTCGGCCTCCAGAACAGCATCGGACACCGCCTCGGCCTCCAGAACAGCATCGGACACCGCCTCGGCCTCCGGAATAGCAACGGGCACTGCCTCTGCATCGGGCACCACCTTGGCCTCCGGAACAGTCTCCGGAACAGCTTTGGGCACCGCCTCGGCCTCCGGAACAGCATTGGGCACGTCCTCCTGGACGGCAGCGGCCTGCTCGGGAACGTCTTCCTGGACGGCAGCGGCCCGCTTGGGAACGTTCTCCGGGCTTTGAGGAACGGTAGACGCCTGTATCCTCCTCCTCCGTCCTCTATGATGGCGATTCGGTGGCACTTTGTCTGGAGACTCAGGCGTCGAGTCGGCCATCTTGTGCTGTGGCGCTGGGCTGGCGGCCATCTTGTGCTGTGGCTCTAAGCTGGTGGCCATCTTGTGCTGTGGCGCTGGGCTGGCGGCCATCTTGTGCTGTGGCGCTGGGCTGGCGGCCATCTTGGGCCATGACTCTGGACGAGCAGCCATCTTGTGTCTTGGCGCTGGGTTAGCGGCCATTTTGTGCTGTAGTGCTGGGCTGGCGGCCATCTTGTGTGGTGGCGCTGGATTGGCGGCCGTCTCGTGCTGTGGTGCTGGGCTGGCGACCATCTTGGGCTGTGGCGCTGGCTCAGCAGCTGTGACGTGAACAGTCTTGGGAATCTCTAAGATCCTTAACAGTGTGGAAAAGTAATCCAAGAACGTGTTAGCGGCCATCTTGGGCGTTGGCGCTGAGCTGGCGGCCATATTGCCCCGTGGCGCTGGATTGGTGATCGCCTTGTGTTGTGGTGCTGTGTTGGCATCCATCATGCCTCGTGGCGCTAGACTAGCGGCCATCATGGGCAGTGGCGCCACCGTGGCGGACGTGCGCTTCCTCTCTCCTCTCCGTCCGCCATGGTGAGACGGTGGCTCTAATCCATCCCACACGAGCCCCGTGTCGAAGAGTATCCTCTCGACCACTCCCTCCTCGGCGACCTCCTCTGGTTCCCCGGAAAACCACCAGGCGAGTTCCTTCAAATCCATTCCTCTCCTGCACTGTGGCTGGGGAGGAGACATAAGCCAACATACCGCTGGCTCTTGCAGTGACGAAGTCCTTCTGTCACGACTCGTGCTGCAAGGAACGAGGACAGAGAGAACCAATTGCGGGTATGATGTTTATTAAAGGGTAATCCAAAGGGGTAAACAGTCCAGGCAGGGTCAAAACCAGAATATCCAAATCCAACATAAACTAGACAAGAAGGCAAGGCAAGGCAAGGCAAGGCAAGGCAAGGCAAGGCAAGGCAAGGCAAGGCAAGAATTGACGGACATGAATAACACTCAGACATTAAACAAGGACTCCGTAACACAGACTCAGACAGACAGGGTATATATACACAGAAGGATAATGAGGGAACAGGAGACAGGTGGGGAACAATCAATTACACAACAAGGAGGAAGGTGACCAAATAAGGGAACAGGAAGTGATATGGTGACAGACACCGTGAGAAAGGAGGACATCTAGTGGAACCCCAGGGAACACAACCCAGACACTGTGACAACGTAATTCATAATATGCATAATATTATAAAGACATGTTGATTCCTAATTTAAATAACTGCTTTTTATATTTTTTTCTGTTCTAATGCCAAAACAAATTATTAAAATATGATCTAGAATAAAATGTGATGAATATCATAATTTTAAACCTTTTTAATAAAGCAAAGTGAAATTGAATTTTTTTTTATGTATTTAGTGTCTTAATTTTTTTTTTTTTTTTGACAATACACACATACAAAAATGTAGTTTTTCTCGAATTTGTTCGAAAACTCCCTGGTTTGTATTATATTGATATGTTATTCTATGTTTTACATTTATTCGACAGTCTACAGTTATTATTCTGAGGTCACGGGAGCAAAGCTAGACAACTTTTCACAGATAAATCTTTCTTTTTAAAGGCCAGTGGCAAAATACAGATTCTGTTGGACACAGGAGACATTCAAAACATAAGCAACTATTGGGAAGATTACAGTCACTCCATATGCTATATACAATTTATCCTCAGCACAAACCTCTGAGATCCATTTATCTGCTCACTGGTAAAAAATAGTTTTCTGCCACCATCACAATCATCTACAGCCTTAGTGTTGTAGTGTTGGCATGAAAGTGTAAGAATATTTTCATGAAAATATGTCTGTACCCCTCAATTAAAGTAACAGATCACCCAAAAATGAAAGTTTGCAGAAAATTTTGTCACACTCATCCAAGATGCACTTGCTAACAGCTGGATTTTCTGCAGTGAATGGGTACCGTCAGAATGAGAGTCCAAATAACTGTAGACCATAGAATAATATTTCAATATTGTGGTTTTGTAGTGTATTATTATTATTTTATTTATTTATTTATTTTTTTTTACAAAATTGCAACTTTTCACCTCACTAGACAGTTGATTGACTAGAGTCATGAGGATTATGTGTGGATTATTGTGATGCTTTTATAAGAAGTTTGGACTATTATTTTGATGGAACCCATTCACTGCATGACTATGAAAATTGTAGATTCACACTAAAGGCATCAAAACTATGAATTAACACATGTGGAATTATATATGGAATTATATACATAACAAAAAAGTGTGAAACAACTGAAAATATGTCATATTGTAGGTTCTTCAAAGTAGCCACCTTTTGCTTTGATTACTGCTTTGCACACTCTTGGCGTTCTCTTGATGAGCTTCAAGAGGTAGTCACCTGAAATGGTCTTCCAACAGTCTTGAAGGAGTTCCCCCAAGAGATGCTTAGCACTTGTTGGCCCTTTTTCCTTCTGTCTGCGGTCCAGCTCACCCCTAAACCATCTCGACTGGGTTCAGGTCCGGTGACTGTGGAGGCCAGGTCATCTGGCGCAGCACCCCATCACTCTCCTTCTTGGTCAAATAGCCCTTGATGCCTTCAGTGTGATTCTACAATTTTCATAGTCAAGAAAATAAAGAAAACTCTTTCAACGAGAAGGTGTGTCCAAACTTTTGGTCTGTACTGTATATATATATATATATAAGATCCTCTATCAGTCTGTTTGGAAAGATTGCAGGGGTACAGAAATGCAATCAGTTGTCAGTGTCATTTTGTTCACAACTTTCATGTGCACATCATCTTAAGTAGCAACTGTTATCAATATTAAAATAAGGCTGTTTGATCAGAGAATAAGGTCAGGGAACGTCTGGAGAGATTCGTTTGTAGTCATATCCCTAAGATGGGTCAACAGAATTACATTCGCCATGTTTAGATTAGTTATGTTTTCAGAAAGAGTTCAGAGGAATATTTCATCCCTTGATTCAAAGTGACTGACAGTATTTTGGCAGCAGGTGTTCTACTGGAGGCCGTCCAATCACAGAGCACGTCTGTGGAGTGTGCACCAAAGCTGAAGCCAATCAGTTTTAGAGAAAAGTGTTGCAACCATCTAATCATCCAGCTGAGTCCTGTTCAAAGCACTATTCCATCATCTTCATGAATTGAGTATCACCACTATAATGCACTTTGCAAAAATCCCAAAGCAACCCACACTCCTTTGGTCCGACACTAAAAAATGTACACAGGAACAGGATATTTTGCATTGGTTTCTTTATTGTAAATGCACTGTGGGTAGAAATTGTATAAAATGTAATATTGCACAATATAAATCAATTGCACTTTCTCAATGTATTATGATGCATTTGGGTTATGCTACAAGAATTTACAAGTACTGTGCTCCAATTCAACAACAAGATACTGTGACCAAGATTTTATTTTATTTTTTTTACATAATATTACTTTTAAATATATATCCTACAGTTATCAAAACACCCTCCAAGTATGAAGGTTCTTGGGCTACCAGCTAAATACAGTGTTTGGCACTGTAGTGAAGACATTAGACTTGAGAATATCTAACACAAAGACTCTTTGAAGCTAATAAAATGATGAGCACAGTTTGTATATACATAGCCCTCTATGTTACCTGCATTATTAAACTCCCCAATTTGTGTGTTGTGTTCCTTTCATTACTTTGTTTTAGGTGGGTAAACAAGCACAAGATTTTGGTGATTGACTGCCATCATATTCAAATTTAATTGAGCAAATGACACGTCAGCTTGAACAGAGTGGTGTGTTTTGTAGGATAGAGCCTATTACTATTGTTTTGTGTTCTGTATTTGTGCACTGTCCAACCTATAACACAAAACAATGATCATCTAAACAGATTTGAGGTGTGTTCTCATATTTGTTTTCCACCATGGAACATATTGCCTGTAATCTCCAGGCAATTCTCAAGCATCTTTATGAGTCTGAAAAATATATTTACTGAAAAATTGACCTAGGTTTACAGTATGTTATAAATACAGCATCACATTCCCAAGAAAATAGTTTCAGACCAGAACATCTGCACACTGAAAAAGTTGTTATTATTCCAGAAATGTTGATGGCCCATTATTTGAAACAGAAAGTCACCGTATTTTCATGAATTATTATTATAATTTACTTTTTTTGAGAACACCAGTGTGTAAACACCTTTTACAACCTTACCTCTTACCTTACCTAATTGTGCATTCTCAACATCTTCCAGAAAAATATCACTACAAAGTTATTGATTATTAGTGCATGCAGTCAGCTGATTCTGCATTTACTCACTAATTTCATTTCATTCATATCATTTATTCTGTCATAAAATGGTAATCAAATTTAAAAATTAAAAAATTGAACAGGTGAGAGACTTTGAGAAAGAAAGAAAGAAAGAAAGAGGGAAAAACAGGGAAACAGACAGAGGTATATCTCAGCTATCAAAGCTACTTTATAATCCTCAAAAGTTTGTGCTTTGCTGATTAAATGTCTTTGATCTACGGCTCCAAAGTAGTTTTGTGGCAAACTAGTGTTTTAGCTTTGAAGTTTCTTGTTGCCTCTGCAGGGTCCCTAAAGTAAAATGGGATAAATGTAGAAAGAAGAGAGAGATCTCAGTTAGACACTGGAAAACACACACACACACTGCACAGCACACCAACAATCATCCCTGTTCTCTTACCTTGCTAACTTGACTAAACCTAAGGATCATTGTGTAATCCCATTGAAAAATGTGAGATCAGGTGAATTCAGCAGTTCCCAAACACAGAGGGTTCATCAGAGGGTCATGATTAGAAAACAACTGTTATTCCTTACTAAAATCCAGTCGTTCAGTGGATCCCGTGATGCATGTTCCAAACGGTGGCTAGCAGTGAGCATTTCTCCATGTTTATCCAATTCCACTAGAATTTGCTCATTTGTGATGGTTTTAGGGATCCTGGATCCATATATTAGAGGAACCAGAGTTTCCATCGTGCATGCTTCTTGGTCTCAGTCTTGGACTTGCGTTTGGGTGTAGAGGTGAACACCTCGTGTGTGTAAGGCAGAGAGGGGTAGGACGGCTCTTCTAATGGACACAGTCTCTTCATTAAGGGCTGAAGTTTGTCCTCTTGAAGTTTAAAATCTAGTTCCACACTATAAAAAGAAAAAGAGAACATTTTAGGTGAGGATAGGTGAGATCATATCAAAACAGATTATACAGAATTGTCTGGATGAGGACCTAAATTAGTCCAATTAAAGTCAACAATAATCAAAACTTATTGTGCCTGTTTCATCATCAGCATCCCAAAACTCTATTCCAACATGCATCAATATATTTTCTTTATCATTTGTCACCATGCAATAACACCACTGACACTAACTTCTCTTTCCACTGACACCACTTTGTCTGTTTGAATTGTATTAATATAAGATATTATTTTTTTTAAAAAAATGTAGTAATATTATATTAATATTATATGAATATAGTAATATTCAATGGTTAATTTAATATATCAAGTGAAACAACATAATATATTTAAAACTATTTTAAATAAATGCTTCTCTTTTGAACGTTCTAATCATCAAAGGATCCTGAAAAATATTATGAATATTATGCTTCCACAAAAATATTTATCACCATTAATAACAAATATTTATTAAGCAGCAAATCAGCATATTATAAAGATTTCTGAAAGCTCATGGGACACTGAAGACTGGAGTAATGATGCTGAAAATTCAGCTTTGAATTACAGGAACAAATATTCAAATAGAAAACAGTTATTTTAAATAGTAATCATATTTCACTATAACTTCGTTCTTTCTTTCTTTTCTTTTTTTATGTATTTTTGATCAAATAAGAATAAGAGACTTCTTTCAGAAAGATTAAGAAAGATTAAAAGTCTGGCCCAAAATGTTTCAACAGTAAGGTAATTTATTATAACGATATAAAAATATTATTTTGAAATATTACATTATTAAGCCAAATTCAATAATCAGTTCCCAATATAATATAATTTTTCTACTTCCTGTTGCAGTCCTCTTTCACCCGGTAATAATTTGACAGTAAAACGAGTTGCAAATGCTTTTTCTTGTTCGAGTTCTGTCTGCCTTAGAAAATGTCACGAGTGTACACCACCTTATTCCTAACCTCTAACATCATGACTAAGCTGTTTAGCTCAGTCTCAGCATTTTTGTGTGTATGTGTGTGTTTGACTGTCCTCGTACAGCCACAGTCTGACCTAGTCTTCCCTCTAAAGACATAATCCCATGACAATCAGATGATTCCTGATGATTGCAGTGGCTAAACTCCCAGATTAACCATCAGAGACAGCTTTAATCTCATCTAAATGAAAGCAGCGTCCGACTCATCAGTGTAAAGAACAGAGACACACAGCCCATCAGTACCACTCACTTTCAACTGCCCCATTCCTCACTCGCTCCCCTTCTTTTCACGTTCCCGCACTGCAAATGAGCGTATTGGAAATCAATGCTGTTTGACTCATCAATTACATCCATTTATAAAAGATTTGTGCAAAAAAAAAGAGAGCTCTCTAACCAAATTGCAGCATGAGAGTCAATTATGTTTATCTCCGTCTTTCCACTGAGGGTTTGTTTGGTTTGTGTTAAGGAGCGCTTTATATACAACAGACGAGCCCTTTGGCTTTCATTTAAAGTGTTGTATTGGATAACGCAGACATTTCGTTTAATTAAAAGCTGCTATGGTGAAACGCAGACGTTAATCGTTCAGATTATTATGGAATTTTGCACTGAATTTCAAATCCTTTGAAAATTCGATAGCTTTTTATCACAATTCCACACAAACAAACCTTAAACCAAGGACTTTTTCCCACTACATGCGTTTCGAGGCAGCAGAATGCACCAAAAACAGACTAAAACCCTTGGAGACAAAGCGATCTGCATCTCATTTTCAAGTCTGTTCTGGATTTTCACAAATGATCAGAAAAACTTCTCTGGCGTGATATATTTAGAAGCTGCAGACAGTGTTTGGTTTGTCTATTTACAGAACTTGTGAAAGCTCAGCGATTCTCGGCAGACTCTCTAAGGGTGAAAGAGAATGGAACAGCAGTGCGTTTCTGTTCTGGGTTGGGTTAAACTACGCTTAGCAATTAATCACTGGAAAAACCTGAGCAGTTAACTTGTGCACACTACCTGTACCAACCGGGGGTTTGAAACATATGGGTGGCTGGTGAAAAATGCACAGCAAACAAAACCTGGTTCAGAAAGGAGATGATGTCTTAAGGTTATCCTAAAAAAAGGATTCTCTTCTGCTATATGGTGTTTTGCAACAAATGCAGTCAATCTGTAACAGCCACATTCAATTCAAAACATTCTTTTTACTGTTGAAAAAGGAAAAATCCTACTATACATCTAAAAAAATAATATGGCTGTTTCTAAAAAACATGTTTGTTAAAAAAAGAACACACACACACACATACACACACACACACACACACGCACACACACACACACACATATATATATATATATATATATATATGAAATTTATTTTAAGGCCATTAAATAAAAAATAAAAAACAGTTAAAAGTGAATATTACAACAGATTTCTATTTCAAACAAATGTTGTTTGAAATTTATTCATAAAGGAATCCTGAACATTTTTTTTTTTTTTGCATGGTTTCCACAAAATAAATTAAGCAGTACTATTTTTTCAACATTAATAATTAGTCTTTTGGCTCCAAATCAGCATAAGTGACCCTGCACCACAAAACCGGTCATAAGTAGCGCGGGTATTTTTTTAGCAGTAACCAAAAAATATATTGCATGGGTCAAAATTATTAATTTTTATTTTATGCCAAATATCATTAGGATAATACATAAAGATCATGTTCCATGAAGATATTCTTATTTTAATTAATGATTAGTAATATTCATTGCTGAGAACTTCATACGGACAACTTTAAAGGAGATTTCAGACTTTCAAATAGTATATATCTCTGGCAGATATTGTCCTATCATAACAAACCATACTTCAATGTAAAGCTTATTGGTTCAGCTTTCAGAGTGATTTCTGAAGGATCGGGTGACACTGAAGACTGGATTAATGGCTACTGAAAATTATATATATATATATATATATATATATATAATATACATATATACGTTTGTATTTAAAAACTGTTATTTATAATATAATATTTACCAATATTACTGGGTTTTTTTACATTGGTAAGCATATGAGACTTTCAAACTTTCAAACAAACCATACCTCAAACCTCTAAATACGTGTATGTGTGCATGTGCGTATGTATGTGTGTGTGTTCCAAATGCATATAATTATATATATATATATTTTTTTTTTTTTCAAAAAGAACAGCAGAGTATATGTTAAAACACACTTTAACAAAACATGAAAATAATTTTACAATTTGAAATATCAAAATATTCCTCACCCAAAAGCTATTTGGAAATGAGCAGTTGTGACATTGAGACATTGTGCAAAACATCTCTTTATGTTCCATGAAAGAATTTCATACGGATTTGAAATGACATGGAGGTGAGTAAATTAATTTTCATTTTTGAACTATCCTTTTCGCTTCCAGTAAATTCACAGGAATTTAATTTGAAATTGATTTTTAATAAAGCGCTGCGGGTATAAATAGGGATTGTTGAAATAACTCCCCGTTGTTAACATCAAATATAAGTGACCCAGGTTCTTGCTCAATTATTTGCTTGACTGCTTTGCTGTAATGCAGAAACATACATACGGTCAAACCCATGGGGAGTTGTAGACATGGAGCTAAATATTTAATCACAGTAATACAGAACATCATCCTTTATTCAGGTATACAAACATTCAGCCGTGAGTTTCGGTCAATGACAGGGTACAGACCTGGCCTGTCAGACGCCATAGATGTTATGTTCAAGCACTTTACCACAGGGACAAACTGTAATAGGTTCAGTCAGTGAGAGGCTGTATTAAAAGAAGAGCTCAATCTTAGACACAACAATGTCAAATATTATGTTCCAGTACGAGTCAAGAAAGCAATTGATTTCAGAAGCAGGCCTAAAGGGTTTTATCCGAGTGAGCGGAGGCTGGTGCGAGGAATCAGCTGGATCATTTCTGAGGGTTTTACTGAAGTGAGTGGATTATTATCAAGCTCCGTCTGTAATTTCTGCTCGAGCGGCACCGCTGTCCATCCCTGCTGTGCACATTGCTGGGTATCTCTGCCACCTCTCATTCAAACTAACCACTCGTCCTCCACTAACCTGACACGTGACATGCTTGTGTCCACTTGTCTCCATTCATGAGGTGCTGTGTGGACAGGACAGGCTGAGGTGGTGCTGAAGGACGGGGCCGTCAGTTGACTAACGGCCACATTGTCCTTGGCTTGAGATAGCAGCCACAGAGTAAACTTGTCCAGGCCACTATATGCCAACAACAGGAGTCACAATCAGCACGTCCTCACTGGCTGATCTGCCAACTCAGGGTAGGAAATGAGATTTTTGACAATCAGACTTTGTCTTGTCTTCTGTTTCCCCTCCTCTGTTTGGTAATGAAGAACTGGTCTTCTTATTAGTGCTGTGAGCAGCACAGTTTTCAGCACTGGTGAGCGCTACCATGCAAACCGAATGTTCACTCCCTGGGTCAGTCCATGTTAGTATATTTTCCAAACAATTTGCTTTAAAAGTATTTAAAAAAATTTTAATTGTTCAATCAATCAATCAATCAATTAGTATTGGTCCCAGACTTTTGGAAACCACTGTATAGATACATATTTTAGATGTGTATAGTTAATATAGTTAATATTTTGGAATGATTTGATTACATATTAATTAAGATTTAACCACAGTATCACAAGAAGGTGAACATAAAGATATCTCCCAAAAACTGGAAATTCTTTATGAAATATTTGTTTTTCCTTTTTCCCCACTCTCTTATTAATAGTTCAAACACAATGTATTCTTAGGAATAATGTTTTAATTAGCATTTTAATTATAACTTTTTTAGGTACTTTTACATAAAGTACACAGAAATATTTACATAAGCTAGAAATATTGGTAAGAAAGTCATTAATTTTGTGATTCTGGAAGTCTCAAGCACTGAACTAACTTTAGGTTATTTTATTAATAATAAATTATTAAGTATGATTCAATATACCTCCTACTGGCCTTTGGAAGTTTGCTGAGGCCCCCTAGTGGACCCTGGTCCCATGGCTAAGAACTACTATCAGTTTCTATTCGTTTTTAACTACAAAAGGTCTCCAGGAAGACATAATGCTCAAGGAAGTGACATGATCATGTTGAGAAAACAACATTAATTAGTATTAGTGTAAATTCTGTGATTAGTTGACTTGTCTCATTTTTAAACATTTACATCATGTTTGATTAAAATACATAAATTAGTGTGATTTTATAAAAATGCATGGTTAAATATATAAAAATTAACTTATTTACACGAGTTTACATAAAATGAATTTGTGAATCCTAAAAATTGAAGTTAGCCAGTTTGAACATAAAAGGTAATTGTCGCTTTCGCTACTGACCAAACTTTGTCTGAACGCAGCCATATTTATCACTCTAAAACAAGACTGACGATTGTATTCTGCATCTGTCTTTCTCTGAGCTGCAAGGATGTTGGGCAGAGAAAAATATAGAAAGATTGTGGACACTTTCCTACATTTTGAGAAATCATCTGGAGCCTGCACAAAGCACATGATTTACCCAGTTTATTCCTGGTTCATAAATACTTAATGGAAACTGACTTGCTGCTTAGAATGAGAAATATTGCAGCCTTTGAAAGTGAGAGGAGGATTTCTGCATCACACCATCTCAATAATTGATGCATGCAAGACACTTACAGTAATCCACTTGGAAAAAAACAAAGACATTTAAAAACACATATACAGATCCAAATGGAACAAACTTCAACTGTATTTGGCACCATTAATGGAAATTTTTCATAAGCTTCTAGCAGGAAGGATATTGCTAAGCGTCTGTAAATACCCACTGGGCCGCCGTGAGACGTGGCACAAAATAAATGAAGTTGGAAGAAAAAAGGTGCTAAATGCAAACTGTAGGAATTCCACAGGGAGTTACCTTGGACACCATGCAAGAAAAACTGATGGTTGCCACTATTTCAAAACTCTAATGGTTATTTTTTTCCTACTTCTGATAAATGAGTCATGCCTGTCTCCCGTCAGCGTACCCCGAGGACAGAAGCTGCGGCAGGACGGTCACAGGTCGGGCTGTTTGTTCTGTCACTATCTGTCTCCCAGTATGTGTCCAACAACAGAGACATCGCAGCAAATTCACACCATGCTGGCTTCGATATTTTGATACATGAGAGTGTAAAAATATACAGAAATGTAAGTACAACGATGTATGCACAGGTGCAAATGCTTTGAAGCTCTTGGGCATGCTGATACTACTTTGTCTTTATATGCCCAGAAGTTGTACTGTTTGCATCACCATACTGTATATTATGCAGCTGACCTATTTATTTTATTTTAATTTCTTCTTGTATCTTCCCATGACTGGGTTATTTGCCTTCCACAGAAAAGAGAAAAGTTCAGGTTTGGAATTAGGTGAGTAAATGATGACAGAATGTTTCCTATGATATTTCTATTAATGCTTTAACAGTGACACCATTAACTGTCAGTGCGAGGCCTCATCCTGCAAAGTAGACACATTTTTTTTTACCAATTTGTGCACATGCTCAGCTTTGAGAACATTCTTAAATACACGTTTCAAACAAGAGCACAAATAATTTGCGCTTAGTTGAACTGATGCAAATGTGAAATGAGAATCAAGCATCAAGACTCCACAAAAGCGCACTAAAGGTTCAGAAAAAAGAAAATACCCTCAATATACAGTTTGGAAGTTGCTTATTATACCCACTATACACACAGCTAACGAAAATCAGGATACTGTTTTAATTGGCCCTTTTTTGCATTTCACACAAAACTGCAAAAAGCAATGCTGACCTTTTTTTCCTAGAATACCTTTTTAATCTGCTATATGAATAATTATTTTTAATTTTGTTAATAAGGTTGCATGGTTAGACTCTGCGTAAGTCCGTATTAGCCGAAAGGTGCTTAGCGGTCCATGAATATTTCTAATGCTATTTTCAGTACATTTAACAGTGTATAAATTCACAGATTAAGGCCAGTTGTCAGCACATAGAACATTTATGTAATTTAAAATTGGGTGAATAAAGTAAAAAATATATAATATAATATAATATAATGTAAGGGAAACAGGTCAATTTAGCTCAAAGGGAATCATTTAAGATTTTAAAGGGAATTTGAACAGAATCACTGTTTCACGGCTGTTCACGGAGACGCGCCTGCGGTTCAGTGAACGAGCCGTTTAACATCAAATCTGCGCTGGATACTAATATCCAAACTATAGTGAAAACACTATCAATTAGCACAGTAACAAGATCGGCAGTTTAAGACATTAACTTGTAAGCACAAAACACAAGATACTTCTCTTTTCAAAATGAATAAGGCTTTATTAGATAAATCTAAGACATATAAACTAATCTAACACATAAACGCACGCACACACACATTCATACAAGTTGCAGGAAGGTCGAAAGTTAGGGAAAGATGAGTTTAAGAGAATGGAAATATGGAATCCCAAGTTAACAGCAATACGTTAAATTGCATAAACATGAACAACCATCAATCACGTAATTAGCGCTCGCATTGAGTTCCTCAATGAGGTTAAAATCATATTAGATACACCAGTAAAGGTCACAGTCTGGAGGTAAAGTTACTTGCATCTCCTGTGAAGAAGGAGCCTCGGTGAAAGGGCTATCCCGAGGTCGTTGATTGGCTGGAAGTTCAGTCTCTGAAGTGACGTCTTGGGAAGCCCGTGGTTGTTGGGCGTTGGCTGAAAGTGCAGAGTCGTGTTCGCTGGTTGAAGTTGAATGGACGTTACAAAACTTAACTCAGAACACGAAACTCTCAAACGGAAAAGAAAAGAAATAAAGTTTGACGAGACTAGGTTGTGTTCCTTCTCATTGTGGCATAAGTAGCAGCAGGCAGGCACGCTGGAACCGCGCTCAAAGAACCATGATGACTAACCACATGGCTAGATGCTACAAGCTAAAGCTAGGTAGCAAAGCTACAAGCTAAGAGCAGGCATGACTGATAGCACGAGCAAGGCTGGAACTAAAAGCAAGGCATGACTAAAAGCAGACTAAAAGCCGACATGGCTAATAGCAGCAGCTAGACTAGAACTAAAAGCAGACTAAAAGCAAGGCATGACTAAAAGCAAGGCATGACTAAAAGCGAAATTACATCGTGTCCAAAGTATTTAAAACTTCCTGTTGGCCACCCCTCAAATGTTGCCTTGACCAATCAGATATGTTCTTGAGTCTTGGGTATCATAAATCATTTGTTTATCTTACCAAGCATGTGGTTCTTGCCTCACAGGGTCTAATTTTGGACATGATTCCTATAACATGATTATGATATATTTTACAAATAAATGATTGTCAGGACAATATCAAGCAAGAAAATGCGATTATTTGAATACTAGACATGACTAGGTATCCTATAGTTATCAAAAGACATACACAATAAGTGATTATACATGATAGTCAAATGTTTGGGTTACACGTAAATGAATATGGAGTTAAGCAATGGAATGATTCATTCATAAGTCTTTTTTGAGTTCATTCTGGTCCATATATAATGTATAAAAAGGGTTTCTTTGCCATTCTCTGGCAAAGGACTTTTCTGTGAAGACAAAGGTTTAAAGCCCTTCCCCCCTTAGGAATTTCAGTCTGGTTTCACTGGCTGGGGGGGGAGGTCAATGCAAGTATTTAACTTGATCTCCTGGGTTTACATGTGATGTCCAGCGTTGCATTCCAATCACGAACAATAAATTTGACAATCTCTTCTTTGAATTAAAATTGTCAATAATTGTTCTATTGGTGTTAATGTTGAAAGCTGTTGTGTGAACAAGTTGGTTGGTTGGTTATCTTGTTTGGTTCCTGTGGCACTAGAACTGATTTATGACTTCCTGAGGAATTCAGCTCATGTTTCAATGCACACAGCTCTGATAGACTCTTTGATTTGTCTGATTTGACTCATTTCTGCTACAATAATATAATATAATATAATATAATATAATATAATATAATATAATATAATTTAGTATATATATACTCCGTAATATAACATTTCACACACAAAAAAATAAACAAGGTACCAATCCGTGTCTTTGTACTCACTCAAAAAAAACTCTCTCAAAGCTTTCATTGTTGCCAATGTTTTGGAAAGGAATACACATTAAATACTTTGGGTTGAAAGAAGGATGTGCCATTGTTTAAAACAACAATGTGGCACAGTATGCTGCAGCCAGCTTGTTGGTTGTTTGCTGGGAGCATGCTGCTCTATTACGGTGCTTTCTGTGTTCCTTTGAGAAAGTTGTGATGGAGGAACAGCAAGAGGTATCTTACACCATGCTGGCATCCATTTTAAACCCTGTATGGGTCATGTGGAGTACACTGAATGAACAATGAACTTTGACCTTGTAGGCCTTCTTTTCTTATCTATTGGAATTTCAGAGCAGTTGGAAAGTACTAAGTCAAAAATAAAATAATAAGATGTAATGAGTAGTTATTTTAAATGTAATGAGCAGTAGGTATGTATCAAATGTTCAGCAAGCGGCAAGCGAAATTATCTGAATAAGCGATAAGACAGAATAAATTGTACCAAACAATGATGTGACGTGATCGAATAGAGGCATGCACTAATGCACCAAACATGTCTGCAGTGTGAAAGCATTTAAAACTGTCCGAGAAAGACAAAAATCATTGCAAACCCCGAGACTGTTGTTTAGTGCTGCATCTCATGTCTTTAATGAGAAGAGGAAGAAGGGGTTATTGCTGGTTACTGTATGATGTTAGAAATCAGAACATTGTGTTTTTTAATAAACATGCGCTTTGCATATACTGTATTCTGACAGTGGAATAAGCTTGTTAGCCAGGGTTTAAAGACCAAAGCATGAGGACAATCTGTGCTGAAACAGTATTACTCATCAGTTAACATTTATATGAATTTCTACAAAGCATGTGACAATGCAATACGTGCAACAAACATCTTCCCAAAATTGTAAAGATAATCGTTTATAAATCTGCCGTCGTCAACAAAAAGTTTTTCCTGCAGGTTTCCATCAAAATAAAAGCTGAGTAAAAGCAACTCCATTAACATTCATAAATTATATTGTAATTTTACTATTGTTTTGTGAAATAAAATAGAAAAATTACTAAAATACATTTATTATAACATTCTCACAAATTGTTCAGATTGGGATCTGTAATATTTTCTGATGTTTTAAAGTCACAATGAAACGGAATTAGTGATTGTCTTTTTTTTTCTCTACAGTGACATCTATCCGAGTGAAACAGCATCTGAAATGAGAGGATGGGACTTGATTTCCTCGATTGGGAATTGATTGGATCGTTGGAAGTTTGGCCGTTGCTAACAAAATGGAGACAGATCTGAATGCCAGTTTGCAGTTAGTTGTGAGGGGATTTCTCTCCACTGGATTTCGGTTACACCCAAGCATGGAGATTTTTTTTTATTTATTGAGGAAGACGATGACAACAATGATCAACTGTACAAAATATACCTAACAGCTTATGTGCAAGTGAGAGAGAGAGGGGGGGGAGAAGAGAAACTGCCTGAATGAGTGCATCCTCCATCAGGTTAAAAGGCATATTCATTAAAAAAAAAAAAAATTATTTTCAATTTTTAAGGGTAGTGAAAAAGAGAAAAAACAAAGTGAAAGTGATGTGACATACAGCCAAGTATGGTGACCCATACTTATAATTCAGCACATCACTGCGCGACTCGAAAATTGGCGAAAAGGCGGGAGCTAGTTGCTGAAGCCACGCCCACTTAGCGCGGCGGCACTGTCAGCAATTGCAAACCACCTGTCACACAAGTGGCCACTCCCTTCATTATGCAGAACTTTAAGTCTTAATATAATTTAAACGGATGAGTTATAAAATTATTTTACCCACTCACAGTTGTCATGAAGGGCAAAATGAGCTGCATATACCAAAATAATTTTTTGCACCAGGCTGGAAACATGTTTTTTCCTGCTTTAAAGTTGGGCATTTTAACATGGGGAGTCTACGGGACTGACACCTTTTTTGCAGCCAGCCTCAAGCGGCCAGTCGATGAATTACAGTTTTAGTCACTTTCCTGTTGGCTTCACGTGTCATGTCACTAGCTCCGCCCTTGTGCCATAGCTCATGACTAGAAGAGAAGATGAGTCGTTTTGAGGGGGAGGGGAGGTTAACATTTTTGATTAAAGATTTCTAGGGCACATTAAAAAAAATTAAAAAATGAAGTGCACTGATAAAATTTTTATAATAAACACTACAGTATTCCATAAAAAAAAAAAAAAAATTCCCATTTTGATTTCATGGTGACTTTAAAAGTCTCTTCTGCTCAGGAAGGCTGCATTTATTTGTACAGTAAAAAAAATTAACGCCTTATTAAAGAAGGTTGTCAAAAATGGCCTAAAAAATATTTAACTAACTTATTGATTTGAAGTTAAATTGTGTTTTATTGGTGTAAAGTCTGCTAGAATAAAAAAAGGTTCAGTGTTAAGTAAATATTTTTAAACTATTGTTTTATAAATGATTTTTTTTGTCTCCCAAAGGCAAAACAAAACAAAATCTGCATATTTGGACTATTATTATAATATATATATATATATATATATATATATTTTATGGCAAAATGGGATAAATACAAACACAAAAAATGTGTTCTGTATTCGGCCTTTGGGCCCAGTGTTTCATTTTGTTTCACTTCAGCAAAGAATTTTCATTTCGGTGCATGTCTAATGAGCAGTTATCTGAATGTCCTTATACTACTGGGCCGTTGAATGCATGAATCTGATTGGCTAATAAATGTTTCTAAGGTGTGTATTTATATAGGAACTTGCTACAGCCAATGCATATGGTCATACAATGCTGTGAGTATTAAAGACATACTGCTGTTGCACAAATAGCATATAAAATAACCCCCCAACAAAGCTAGGAAAGAAGATAAACAAAACCGCTAAAATATGTACACTGCTATAAGCATGAAAGCATACTGCTTCTACACAATAACATGCTTGAAATCATCCCTGTAAGGCAGAAGAGAGATGAAAAGATACCCCTTCCCAAAGGAACAAGCAGGTCTATTGCCAAAACATATTTACTGCTTCTGCTCCGGAGAGCCATGAGACTGTGTTTGCTACAGTATCTATGTGAGCCTGGGCCCACTTGTGGACTATTGCTGTGTTTACCTGATCAGCTGACCAGATAGTTTAAACTAGTTTCTTAGCAATGTGAACCTGGGTGCTATAGGTTTATTTAACTAATGACTGAAATAACTATGTGTGTCTGAGCCAATAGCTCAAACTTACAGAGAAAGAAATGCACACCATAGCCCTATTTGAACAGGATTGGTATTATCTGGGGACCTTGCGTTATTTCGAAATTAACCCCTCCATCCCCCAATCTCACATCTGAATTTTGTGTGGTGCATTTGGACAGGATAAGCGAAACCTTTGATTGTACTCTCATTTATTTATCTCCCAGATACGATGTCAAGGCTTTGCGAGTCCCATTCTATGGTCAGGTTAGATGGATTAAAAAAAAAAAGAAACTAATAAAGTTTTGTGCCCTGTGTCATTTACATTTCACCAGGTTAAAATAATATCTCAAGGTTTATGCTTGATTAATTTGTAACACATAACCAAAACCTTTTCATCTTTCTTTTGCCTATGCTGCTGTAACCACCCAAAGAAACTGAACTGCTGTTAGCTCCATTAATTAGGCATAGGTAGCTAGGCAAAGGTCTATTTTATTTCTAACAGCGAGCAGAAAAACATGATAAAATCAATAGAACCCATCACAATCTGTTACAGCCATGCATCAATTCACAATTGTAACCGAAGCCCTATTCTATTTCTGACACAGTTTTCCAAAAAAAAAAAAAAAAAGAATTTGTACAATAGCTTTGTTGCTTCCACGTGTACTGTCTCTGCGTGGCACTGTGATCACTACCAGCAAGCTTTTCACTGTACCCTCATGCAACTACATTGATTATTAACTTCTGCCACTGCTGCTATTGATAATATACACTAACTTTTCAGTACTGAGTTGTAATACATGTTGTTTCTTTAAATGATATTCACAATGTTGTAGAGTTAATACTATGTGAGCTACAGCTGTAATAACATGGAATCAGAATTTGCTAAACATAATACAGCTGCTGCACAAAACCTGCTGTAAGCCGTATTGAATAAGCAAAGACAAAAAATGCTTATTTCACCTAATGATCCTGCTGCTATTACAATTCGCTAAAATTGTGATCTGAATAGCGATACTGCCGCTACAGCTGTTCAAAAGTACTTAGAATTACTATAAAGTAGGGCTGGGCAATATGGCCAAGACGATAATTTTTTTTTCAGATCAGTTTATATCTATAATTATCACAATAAATGACCAATTTGTATTTCTTATAAGTTTAAAGGCAGATTTTTGCTCCAAAGTTGTAGAAACTAGACAGTTAATTGTGGTTATATTCTTTATGGTCAGAACATGACAAACACTTCATTTTATTTAATTCTTTACACGTTTCCAGCCATTTTTCCTTAACAGAATAAATATCTTAATAGAAAAAAATAATGTCTTAGTTTCTACATTTTCTAATGAGTAAAACTGCATCAAATGAACAAACAGGTTTGTGTTGCCTGATAATATTAATACCAATGTAAAAAGAAAAAGAGGTCTCTTAGAAATGCACATTTGATTGTAGTAGTAGCTTGAGTTAGAATGCAGATGTAAATTTATTATTATTATAAAAAACAATAAAATTAGTTTATTCTTACTGTTTGAGGTACAGTATTTGTATGGAAACCAGATTCTAAATTGGCTAGACTATATTTAGTATAAATGTACAAACTAGGGATATTCATTTAGGTTATTTTTCCTAACCAACAACCGATGCTCGTTAACCGATTATTAACCGTTAACTGACAAGATTATTTTAAATTAGAATTGAATTAAATTAGAAAGGTTAAGTGTCTGTGACCAGTTAAAAATACTAACATTTGTTTCCCGGTAATTAATTTTAGATATGCAAAAAAGCAGCAAACAACAGAACATGAGGATTCACATGGTCTTCATATCACATCACGCACCTACCGTGCTTCTGCGAGTGGAGAAAAACATAACAAATCTAGGCTATATATAGGCCTATATATATAATCGAATAAATAGGCCTATATGAGAAATATATTTTTATTTAAATAACAAATTAAGAAAATGAACGCAAAACAAGTTAAAAAACACAATGGACCAACACCAGCAGATGACATTGCACCCCAAATCATCACTAACTGTGGAAACTTAACACTGGACTTCAAGCAACTTGGGCTATGAGCTTCTCCACCCTTCCTCCAGACTCTAGGACTTTGGTTTCCAAATGAAAAACTCGCTCTCATCTGAAAAGAGGACTTTGGACCACTGGGCAACAGTCCAGTTCTTCTTCTCCTTATCTCAGGTAAGACTCCTCTGATGTTGTCTGTGGTTCAGCAAATTCCTCGACACGTCTGTGTGTGGTGACTCTTGATGCCTTGACCCCAGCCTCAGTGCATTCCTTGTGAAGTTCACTCAAGTTCTTGAATCAAATTTGCTTGACAGTCCTCATAAGGCTGTGGTTCTCTCGGTTGTTTGTGCATCTTTTTCTTCCATACTATTTCCTTCCAATCAACTTTCTGTTAACATGCTTGGATACAGCACTCTGTGAACAGCCAGCTTCTTTGGCAATTAATGTTTGTGGTTTCTCTCATTGTGAAGAGTGTCAGTGATTGTCTTCTGGACAACTGTCAGATCAACAGCATTCCCCATGATTGTGTAGCCTAGTGAACCAAAATGAGAGACCATTTTGAAGGCTCAGGGAACCTTTGCAGGTGTTTTGAGTTGATTAGCTGACTGGCATGTCACCATATTTTAATTGGTTGAGATTGTGAATTGGTGGGTTTTTGTTAAATGTGAGCCAATATCATCACAATTAAAAGAACCAAAGACTTAAAATAATTCCGCACTGAATTTATTTAATACACAAGAATTACTTAAATAAATGAACTTTTCCACAACATTCTAATTTATTGAGATGCACCTGTAAATTTTTAGACATACTGCTATGATTCACTAACCCCAACCAAAGCTAGGAGGACCTTTCCCTTCTATACTCCTCATCACTTCGGTAACTAGGACAACCACATCATCCTCAGCAATACATGTTTCTCTCTGTTTCTGCTCAGTATTCTTCTCATACTAGTGTCACAGTGTGTCGCCTTCTATAAGAACATTCCAGTAGAGGGTTATAGGGGATCTCAGGAAAAGGCATTGAACTGCAATTTAACACCTTTTTATTGCTCACCCAAACCCACTGTCTATTCACCATGAACTGTTCCTAAGAACCAAAACCAATTATAGCTTTTACAAATCAGATCCTTCAATTTCATGGTTTAGTTAACGAACGGAAGCACACCTGAGCAGAATGGATGAATATTCACGATAAACATACAAACAATCAAATAAACAGTCCTTTAATACAGAAGGGATTTGAACCACAATTGAAAAATCTGGCAATATTTCCTCATGTTGTTTACTTATGTTGTTCTAAATCTGTATGATTTAAATATAATTAAATAGAAAGATATAATAATAAAACATAATATCATATCATATAATTACATATAGTAACACCAATATTAATTTAAAAATAACATTTACAGATTTCATTATTGATTTACATTAAAAATCCTTAATTTACTAATTACACCTAAATAATCATTATGTGTGCATTAGAGTGTACTGTAGTTTTTTATTTATTTATGTGTTCTAGCTCTTCTCTATAGTAATGTCCTCTGGGCCAGTGTTCAAAGAGTGCTGACAAGCTTATACAGTATGCATATCTGGGTGTATTTGATTTCCCTCACTGTGCAAACTGAATTGCATATTTTTGATTTCTTTTCTGACCCAAGTAATGTATTCCAGGGTCGTCTGGTAGGCGGTGAAATGCTGCATTTGTCTGATGATAGATGGCATGCCTTTATGTACATGTCACTGCATTTGATTTCAATGTGTAAATGAATTAATACAAAAATGCTTGAGAGGCAAAATGTTTGTGTTTTGCTCCCACGTGCAAGCATATTGCTGCAAAACAAACACGAATGAAAACAGCCGCGTGTGTGTCTGTGTGTGTGTGTGTGTTTGTGTTTGTGTGATCTAGGTCTGCCATTCTGGATTTCAAAGACATATGGGTTTGAAATGGCATGGGGTAATTATTGCTTTTATAACAAAATTAACAGCAAAACCATTCATTTAAAATATTTAAATTAAAGGATATGTTTATGAGAATTGTACAATTGCACTTAACTTGCATTGAAGAAAAAATGGTGTAGTTTTACAGTTTCTGAGTGGATTTTTCAGTTGGTCTGGAAAAATGTATGAAGTCCATATGCGGGATGCATCAAAGGAACTGATGATATTTTTCATTTTACACTTGACTTCTTATTGGTAGAAGAGCTCAGGCTAACAGCACAGATTTTTATACTTTTTAGTTCTTCAAAGCTTTACTGCAACAGAGACAAATTTGACAATATGATTGGACACTGCAGCTGCACTTGTACAAATGTGTGCCTTTTTATGCAGAGAATCTCTGAATCAATGATTCAGATGAAACTTCAAAATGTACAATGGGAAAAAAAAAATTCAACAGTATAAAAATGTTGGCCAAGCTGAAAGATTGTGATATCAGAGACTCACCTGTATATGATGCAGGCACTGTTACGACATGTGTCACAGTTGGCTGTATCCTGCCCAGTTCGATAAGACAGTCTGTGGAAAAACAGTAGAATTCATTAAATTTAAAGGTATAGTTAAAACAAAGCACCAAATTCTAATATTTCACAGTGCTGTTTTGATTCAAAACAATACAGCTACAGTATGCTAAGCATGAGATGTATAATTGTTTGATTCAATAAAACTTTTTCATTGATTTATAGCCTTAATTATATCTTCTGCATTGGAGTCTTTTCTTAACACAGGGCCTCTTGCAGATTACTGTTTTACTCTGCCCTGCGACCAGGATTTCTATATATTATTTCATGATGGAAGACACCAGGATTGAATTCCCTGTATCTATCCACAGTTCATTTGTGGCCCTTGGGCTTCAGCAGCATTAATGTATGTACAAGGGGATGATGGATCATGCACTAGTCTGGCATACTTGAAGTGGTTTTGCTATATTATTTGTGTGCTAATGTGACACTGTGACACACGCCTAGCATTTCTCCAGAGACAATAACAGAGCTGCACCCAGCAGCCATGCAGTTATGCATTTTCATTAAAGCTAAATGAAAGCCTAACTGGATCACTTTAACCCTCTGAGCGCTCAAGAGTCGGGATGGTCATTGATATTCTGTATTCAGTTCAATCTGACGTTACTGAGGACTTCACGGCGACTGTGGTTACACACATTATGTCCGAATGTAGAAGAGTGATGTTTTGCTGCAGCAATGCAGTCGGCACAAACAACCCCTGAACTGAGCTTTTACTTTTCTTGCTTATAGACTAAAAAAATATCTTTCCCTGAATGCTTAGATTTAGGGCACTACGTCATGGTAGGAGAGAACTGTACTTAAAAGAAAATCAATATGTTCAATATGATCTGGAATAAATAGGAATGAGATGAGATTGCACCATTCCTTGTTCCAGAAGCACTAAGGAAGAAATATCCTAAAGGTCAGGAAGGGCAAAGAATTATTGGCAGTAAGGGTGACCCAAAAAAGATCCAATGTGATGATTATGTCTGTTGGAGGTGAGTGCTAGTTCCTGTGTGTTTTGGAATTAACATGAATAATCTGTCATCATTTACTCACACTCACGTCATTTCAAACCTGACTGATTTTCTTTCCTCTGTGGAACACAAATATATATATATATATATATATATATATATATATATATTATAATTATATATATATATATATATATATATATATATATATATATATATATATATATATATATATATAATTATAATATATATATATATATATATATATATATATATATATATATATATATATATATATATATATATATTATATTTATATAATATATATATATTATAAAAGTGGGGTCCACTGTAAAGATTGTAACTGTTGGTAATGATGTGTGAGCTGAAAGAATGTTACTCACATTGTGAAATTCAGTGTTTCAGAACAGAGTGAATCTGCATTTTTTAACAAAATAATTTGAGTAAATGATCCAATAATTTATTCATAAAACTTTGTTTCTGAATACATCAGTGATTTTGAACAAATTGCTTGAATACATGATTCAGTGACTTACTCATTAAGGCCCAATCCCAATTCTATTTTATACCCCTTCCCCTTCCCCTACCCCTCCGCCGAGAAGATATTCCCCTAAGGATTGGGACACCACAACCATGACGTC
This sequence comes from Carassius auratus, assembly GCF_003368295.1. Lineage (NCBI taxonomy): Eukaryota > Metazoa > Chordata > Actinopteri > Cypriniformes > Cyprinidae > Carassius > Carassius auratus. The sequence goes on along the minus strand of NW_020525668.1, from coordinate 5,185 downwards.
ACACGTCATCAGCGTTCGTTGTCTAGCTCTTACAATACACACATATACTGGTGTGCTGGTGTGCATTAGAGCCTTTAATTATCGTACTGTATTAATGAGCTGCTTACTGACACACACACACATATAGGAAATCGCGCAGCTCACACATCCTCAAACTCTCATGTTGTTCAATACCTGTAAGACCTTCGTTCAGCTTCGGAACTCAAATGAAGATATATTTGATGAAATCCGGGAGCTCTCTGACCCTCCATAGACAGCAAGGGTACAACCACAATCAAGGAACCGAAACATAGAAGGACATCATTAAAATGGTTGTTGTGACATCAGTGGTTCAACCATAATTTTATAAAGCTTCAAGAATACTTTTTGTGCAAAAAGTAAACTAAAATAACAACTGCATTCAACAGTTCTTCTCTACCAATCTCAACAAATTAGAATATGGTGACATGCTATCAGCTCATCAACTCAAAACACCTGCAAAGGTTTCCTGAGCCTTCAAAATGGTCTCATGCATGGGCTGCATCCAAAAACATAGGCAGCTGACTGCTACCTCGCTGCCGTATGAGGCAATGACTTTCCAGGCAGCGTTTTTGCACGAAGGCACCTCCTGAAACTTATTTCGGACAGACTTCTGGGGCAACATAACGGTTTAATGATCTACGACAAAATAGAACAAGTTTTGTGATACCTAAACAAATATTTAATTACTACAATACTGATTTCTAACATCAAATGTGCAAAAAGTTAGTCAGAAATATACATTTACACACAAAATGACCAGCCTTATGAGGACTATCAAGCAAAATCGATTCAAGAATTTGAGTGAACAAGTAATGGACTGAGGCTGTGGTCAAGGCATACAGACATGTCAAGGAATTTGGCTACAGTTGTCGTATTCCTGTTGTTAAGCCACTCCTGAACCACAGACAACGTCAGAGGCGTCTCATCTTGGCTAAGCAGAAAAGGAACTGGACTGTTGCCCAGTGGTCCAAAGTCCTCTTTTCAGATGAGAGCAAGTTTTGTTTTTCATTTGGAAACCAAGGTCCTAGAGTCTGGAGGAAGGGTGGAGAAGCTCATAGCCCAAGTTGCTTGAAGTCCAGTGTTAAGTTTCCACAGTCAGTGATGATTTGGGGTGCAATGTCATCTGCTGGTTTTAGTTCATTGTGTTTTCTGAAATCCAAAGTCCCTGCAGCCGTTTACCAAGTAATCTTGGAGCACTTCATGCTTCCTTCTGCTGACCAGCTTTTTGAAGATGCTGATTTCATTTTCCAGCAGGATTTGGCACCTGCCCACACTGCCAAAAGCACCAAAAGTTGGTTAAATGACCATGGTGTTGGTTTGTTTGAGTGGCCAGCAAACTCACCAGACCTGAACCCCATAGAGAATCTATGGGCTACTGTCAAGAGGAAAATGAGAAACAAGAGACCAAACAATGCAGATGAGCTGAAGGCCACTGTTAAAGAAACCTCGGCTTCTATACCACCTCAGCATTGCCACAAACTGATCACCTCTATGCCACGCCGAATTAAGGCAGTAATTAAAGCAAAAGGAGCCCCTACCAATTATTGAGTACATGTACAGTAAATGAACATACTTTCCAGTAAGCCAACAATTCACTTAATGTTTTTTTTTTTTTTTTTTGGTCTTATGAAGTGTTCTAATTTGTTGAGATGGTGAATTGGTGGGTTTTTGTTAAATGTGAGTCAAAATCATCACAATTAAAAGAACCAAAGACTAAACTACTCCAGTCTCATTTATTGATGTATGTATACATGTATACCTACATCCAATAGGGCAAAAATTGCCACTGGAAATCAATTTAGAGGGGCAAAAGGCAGCCCTTAATGAAAAAGATGATTTCTGTCATTGCTGTGAACTATCCACTGCACATAATTTGAAGAATACAAAAAGCTTTATTAATCAGCTGCCCACAAAAAGTCTAAACCAGTACAAAAACACACTCAGCAAAATACGGTCTAATTATCGTTAACAACAAAAATATATTTTGTTAATACTGTACTGTCCTAGTACAATGTTGCTTTGGACCCAATTAACATTTACTGTATGTGCATAACGAATTGAAATATTCTTCAGAATGTCTTCTTTTCTGTTATGCAACATAAAGAAAGTCAACCATTTCTAAAAAGCAACTATGGTTGCAAGTTCCGTCATTACCAATAGAGTTCAATAACTAACAACCATAGTTAACTAATGATGCTTTTGGGAAATGCAAGCCCAGGTTTGGAGCAACATGAGGGTAATAATGACAGACTTATCATTTGTGTGTAAACTATGCCCTGCTTATATGATCTACCAGTTTACACCAATTAATAACCAGCTAGAAACCATGTTCCAAAACAGAGTTGTCAGGTTCCTTTCTCATCTGTGAAAGTGTGAATTTGTGGAGCATCCAGTAATATTATGTATCTATTTCAGTTGTTTTAAAATAAGTATTGATCAGACTGTGTGTGTGTGTGTGTGTGTGTGTGTGTTTCCCTCCAAGCTGGCTCTCAGTTATTGCAGACATCAGCTCTGTTGAAAGGCACGCTCTGCCCTCTCTCGCTGGAGGTGTGCCCTGAGTGTGCATGGAGGTGGCACACTGCTACGTTCCTGGAATAACCTGTGAAAATCTGACACCGGCAGCAGAAGCACGTCTACACACTGTGTAATAGCAAACTAATGTTTTGTTTCTAATGTGAATAAAGTACACAATGGTTCGTATGTCATTGAAATTCAGCGAATTCTATTAAGACATACTCATGTTTGCACATGCTAATGAAAATGATACGTGACACTGTAAGCAAGAGCGGTATCTGATGATACTCATTGAAGTCCCTTGACTTGTGCTGAAAGCTGCTCATGGATAATTCATTTGTTGATCATCAAAGACAAAATATAGAATGAAGAACTAGATTTTTATGTTATCTAAAACAATGAATGAATGATGCTTGCCTAGAAGAGGGAACCAGGAATCAGTTGCTGTTTGATTCCCAGTAATGGTTCTTGCATTTATGGAGGGATGGAACAGCATACTCAAATTCTTGAACAGTTTCCAGCAATATTTTAAAGCACACAATGTGACCAGTGTAGTTTATTTATAGAACAATCAACAATATGATTCGGATCTCTTTATTGAATCAAAATCACAATATTAAACCAGTATAGTCCACTTACTGAAAAACTGACTCTAATGTGTCAGTTGTGTTTTGTGAATCAAACACATTTTAGCTTACATCTAACGGATAGTCTTTATCAGTGCTTACTGACTGGTTGTTTACATAAAGTGTAGTTAGAGTTACATTTAAATGTATTAATGAAATAATCCCAATATTTAGCAATAAAATGACCAGAGTTTTTAGTGTACTTAAGCAGCACTAATAAGCTTCAATGACTGATACTTAATTGTGCTGTTGTGTATTGTGAATGCTTAGAAATGCATTTTAAGTGAAAAGGAATCCAAATGCCCTTAAAGCACAGCAGAGCAAGTCTTGTGAAATCCCATTTTCATCCAGACACTGACAATCTGTTGCTGTCTGGATAGGCTGTGGAAGTCAATGACACACTAATGAGCCAGTTGTGATAATGATTAAAAAGCAGTTCAGGCGGTTGGATCTCCATTTGGATACATCACCCAGTGACTGTTCTTGGAAAGTACTGCATTAAAAAAAGCATCTATCGTCTAATATAATGGTGAAATGAGCCTCGGCGAGTGGAAACAAAATGCATTAAAGTACTTGTGGAAAATTATATATTGTTGCTAATTTGAGGCATCAGCAAAGTTGAAGAAACACAGAATCATCATTTATTCCTCCTCTACAATTATCTTTCAATTGCCTTCCTAAAAAAGAAACTTATGCCAGCATCTGAAAAATGTATATTTTTGTGTATATGAGAGTATCCCTACAAATAAGAAATTATATAAAACTGTTCAAGAGTTTGGGGTAGGTGCGATACAGTAAATATAAAGTAAAACAATATGAAACCTCTTAAAAATTGGAACAATTTCATAATATATTGACATACATTTCCAGTTCATCCAAATATGTATATTTTATGTATATGTAAATTTTTGGACATATATTGTCATGCACATGTACATGTGTATCTTTCCTAAAAGCCATCAAAAACTAGTTATTCATATAATATAAACGATATACATTTATTAAAAATATAGATATAAAAAATATATAAGTATACAATAAATCGTTTTCATAAAGTTATATATAATATGTACTGTTGACATATATGGTTGCTACATACAGTAGTACCATATAAAATCATCATATAGAAAAGTTACTAAAGAGGTTTATTTGAAACTAGAATCACTTGTGTTCATCTAACCAGAGAATGTATGAATGTGAAAATGATGTAGGTGACATTAACATACATGGCAATTTCACTCTTTCGATAAATACTGTATGGTTTCATCGGGCGTACAGTATGTGCCTGGCCCTAAGTTAGCTTCCGGTCTGTGTTTGTTTATCAGTCTGGCTTATGGCGCCGGCTACAAACGCAAGATTTAAAGTTAAGGTGATGAGCAGACTAATGTTGGGCTCAGGTGGTTGTGCTGTGTTATGTATTTCCCATATATTTATTATTTGTGGCTCTCGCCACTATATCAAAACTGACCGATTTTCCAAAAGGCTTCGTTGAATAAACATGAGCACGTACTGCACGTTTAAAAAACATACGAGGCGCGGGTGTTTTTATATCACTGTATGTGATAGGAAGGAAGGCTATCTTAAGAAACATTTTCAATTTCATTTTCATTTCATTTTGCATGTAATGTCTGATAAAGCAGCATTTGTGAGCTCAGCTGTTACTGGGGAACCTCTATTTTATGTTGTTGCCGTTGAAACCATCTAAAGGGCAATATATGTCATATACCATATGGGTACAGTTATTATCAATATGCTGTTTTATTTATTTATTAACACTTCATTCATTTTCAGATTTTTTTATTTTCCACTAATATTTCGCAAATTCCATCTTTCTTTGATTCTAGAATACTTTGGTCCGTATGGGGCAAAAGTGCCAAAAAATTGTCTAAATTCTGTTAGACTGATGATCCTGTAGTACTGTCCTAATGCAAACTAACTGCCAAATTTCCAGGCGCAGCACAACTCAATCAGCAATAAAAGCTGGCTTAACACCTAAAGCTCTACCCCGGTGTTCCAGAGGCATC
>NW_020525667.1:12500-21530 GCF_003368295.1 Carassius auratus | reverse complement strand
ACATCATCAGTCATCTGTTACAGCTTGAAGACAATCCCATAATTGCATTTGGATGAGGTTTAAATAGCTTCTATTCACGTCTGTCACGAATCTCCTGTTCTGTTCCTGGGCTCTGGTGCTTTATTTGGAGTGGTACATATTGTGATGTTTCTCAACTCACCACTGTCTCCTGCACCATTACCCAGACGACAACACTGCGGCCAACTACAGTCAAGTGCTGGGCTGTTTGTCCATTACGAGGGACGGTGACAGCAGGGACTCATCAGTATGTGAGGGACACGGTCTCTTCGCCACTCCTGTTTATTCAGAGCTTAACAGGGGATTCTTGTGCCCTGGCCACTAGTTATGCAAATAAGCACGCTCACGTAGCATATTAAAGCAATACAGTCAAGCGAGAACACTTTGATTTGTTGCACCGCTGCTGGCCTTAGAAGCGTGCCAACTAGCTGACAGCAAAAGGATAATAGATTGCCCCTGCCGAGCTCTGTAAGGAATCTATAGGATTCATTTTTCCCAATGTTCAGGCCAAAACCTTTCTATTACAAGAAACATTACTGCAGTGCAATTTGCAGTGCATTCATGCAGGAGGAAAATCAGGGCAACAATGTATTTACCATGTCTAAAATGCTAAACAAGGCGAAAGACATCCACCATCTGCATGCCATGAGTCATCCTGCTATAGCTAAGCGTGCGCAGTATAGAATCCGATAGATCTTTAGTTAATAAAGGTGACAAGTATGATAAGCAATATTAAATTACTCAGGTTTCCAAGCACAGCCTGCATGTAATGGCAGAATGCATGACTACGTGAGAGAGGATGTTCAGACATTGTGCAAGTGTGAAAGTGGTGCAATTGGTACAGATTTTCTATCATTATTTATTCTTCTGTATGTTGCACAGAAGATAATTCATTTATTTATTTTTGAATACCTGGAAAAATAGGACTAAATATATAAATAAGAGGGACTAGATACAAAGGACTGAAAAAGTAAATAATAAAAATGACTAAATCAATACACAAGTATAAACAAACAAACAACTAAATAAATAAAATGACTAAATAAGTAAATAAATGTGAGTGAATAAAAACATACATTTCCATTACTAAATAATTAAATAAAATGACTAAACAAATGTACAAATTCACAAAATTAATAAAGGGACTTAAATAAATAGATAAGTAAATAAAATGATTGAATGTATATATTATATATATATATATATATATATATATATATATATATATATATATATATATATATATAATATATATAGTGACTAAATACATAAAATGACTATATAAATGAATATATACACATATGTACATAGCCAGTCAATTTTTAAGTGCTATTAAGTGGTCAGTATAATATTAAGAATAAAACAAATAATCTTGAGGTAATTTATTATAATAAATAATGAAAAAGTTTCAGTTTTCATGTATAAAGATCAGAAACAGTCAAAATTACAAACAAACAAATAAGCAAATAAATAAAAAGATTAAATTTCACATATCATACTGAAAAAAAAAAAACAGTCACAATTAAGCCAAATGCAGTGACAAAAAGAAATAAAGTTGCCATTAAAATAAATAAAATACTTATTTTGAGAAATAAAATTGCAATCCTGAGAATTAAAATGAAAAAAAAAAGTCTTTTTTTCAACAGGTTACTTGTATTTTTGTTTATTTATTTGTTTATTTTGTTATTTATTTTTGTCATTTTTGGAAGTTGACAACCTCTAGTCACTATAAACTACTACTGGTAGACAAGAGTTGCGTGTACGAGTCTTTATAAATTGCTACTTTCTTTTGTTCCATGGGAAACATGAGGGAGAGAAAATAACAGCAGAATTGTCATTTATGGGTGAACTATCCCTTTTAGTTTGTTTACCAAAGCAGCAAACAGACACCAGGGCAGGATGCGTAGTTACAAATTATCTTCACAATAGTGTGGCAGAAGTATTTTTATCACTGTCGAGAGAGTTTAAATCGTCCCTGATGGGGCTTAAAAGTGTTCACATGCATGTGCGTGTGAGTGTTGCATCAGGGTACGTGAAAAATTCATGTGTCTGTGCTGCGTGGAGGAAGACGACACAGATGCTGCATGGGGAGCCCGTGTGACACTAAAGACATCTGACACACTTTCAGTGAAGTAAAACACATGTCTGAGGGCGAGTTCGCCTGAGCAGCATTACATTTAAACAAGCGGGAGGGCAAGAACATGTTTAAGAGAGAAAAGGGAATTTGAAGATGAAGTAACCGTGACAAGAGTTTGCTTTTCATTTATGTAACAGATGAACTCATACATTATCTGTCAGAAAACTGAAGGCTTAACTGCCTTTATCCAATAAAGGTCTGTGCACTGATCTTTGGGAAATGTTGGCAGAGTTGGTACACAGTGACATTTTTAAAGGAATAGTTCACCTCAATAAGTTAAAACCTTAATGAGTGATTTGTTTATTACAAACACACAGCTTTACTGTGTTGAGATGTTAACTGGGGGACTGGGGTAGTGTGGATTATTGTGTTGATTTTAGCAGCTGTTTGGACTCTCATTCTGACGGCACCCATTCACTAAAGAAGGTCCATTGGTAAGCAAGTGATGCAATGCTACATTTCTCCAAAGGTCTTCTGATGAAGAAACAAATCTACATTTTCAGCAAATCAATCGATGTTCATGTAATGAATGGTCAAATTTACACTCCCTCATGCCATTTCTTTATTTCCGTTTCCTAGAAAAAAAAAAATAATACCAGTGTGTGTGTGTGTGTGTATATATATATATATATATATATATATATATATATATATATATATATATAATTATTTTAGTTTTTAGCCTAAAATTACAATTCTGGAATTATTTATATTTATTTATTTATTTGTGTTTTTGAAGAACGTTTCAGTTGGTTTTCTCCATATCATAAAAGTCAATGCGGTCCAAATTTTTTACAATTATGTTGTTTTTTGCTGATTTTAAGATGTTTGTCTTTAAAGGATGAATTGACCCAAAAATGAAAATGATCTTGTGTTTTATTCACCTTCAATGCATCCTAGGTGTATATGACTTTCTTCTTTCAGACGAATCCAGTTGGAGTTATATAAAAAATTGTCCTGGCTATTCTAAGCTCTGTCATTGCAGTCGGAGTGTGTAACAGTCAACATGTCGTCAAATAAAGTGCACACATCCATCATAAAATGTGTCTCACATGGCTCTGGGGGGTGAATAAAGATAATTTCTGTGAGGATTTCGATATAAACCAAGAGTAGGCTGGATTTCCTCCGCCAAAGTAAGGAAACTTTGCTTCATTTGCTCCTATGAACAAACTCGCGAGACTAGCATATCTCAGAAGCGTGAACGCTGAGCATACATTGCTGCATCATCTGCTGGAACTGCTTCAGTGTATAACAGTCAGCTGAAGTAAGAGAAAAATGTTTATTATGTTTGAAATATGGATATTTTCCTTACAAAAACACATGGATTCACTACAGGAGGCCTTTATTTACCCTCCAGAGCTATGTTAGGCACGTTTATTATGAATGCCCGCACTTTCATCAACAACTTGTTGACTGCGATGATAGAATTGGGGGGACACTTTTTAATATAACCCCCGACTGGATTTGTCTGAAAGAAGAAAGTCATATACACCTGCTTCGAGGGCGAGTAAAACACAAGCTAATTTTCATTTTGGGTGAACTAACCCTTTAAGGGTGAACTGTCACTTTAAGAAGAATTGAAGTCTCTGATTAGACAGAAGCTTTAAACGATTTATCAATTCTGTGTCGGTGGGAACAGAGAAATGACAAGATCGGACACATCTAGGACGATCTCCGTTCCTTTTGTGGCACTGCGCCATCTCCATCATCCTTTGAAAAGGTAAACTCCGTCTGCACGCCCAAAACTGCTGTGTCCATCCGTCCGAATCTACTTTCATTCTTACTATGTCTAGCTGATGAACATTTCCAAAAAAGTAAAAAGGATTTTTGGCTCTGTGGTCGCCACCCCTGTCAACTTTTAATCAGGGATATTGAAAAGGAGTGTGTGAACGGGTCTTTTTAAGCCGGGGCTAATCAGACATGCCTCCGTGAACTGGACCGAAGCCAGGCCTGTGTGAAGACCTCGCTCCGTCTCTGCCTTTGTTTCTTTCCCTTCTACTTTCTCTCTCCCGTCTGATTTCATTTCGGAGAGGGAGATTATCTAAAATGAGGCATTCTATCTGGAAAAGAGCACTCAGGATAAGCCTTTACTGAAGATGCGTCTGTTTGAAAAGGATCGATGCGGATTGTCTCTCCCTCCTGTGCATCTAAGTCCTGGATTTCTGCTTTAAGGTGCTCTTGAGAAAGAAATACTAAGAATTTACTGCTCTTTGGTAAATGGACAAATCCCTAATTCTAATAAATGGAGCTGTAGACAACAGGTTTTGCTCCGCTGCTGGATCTCCTGGGAAAACACATGTCTGTTTAGTATGCTTCTCTCCACCTCTACTCAAGTGGCAGCCTCAGACGGTACGCCCACAACCTGTTCCTTTACTGTCTGATGCAAATTGCACACACAACTGGCATGAAACCACTAATTGTGATCTGATTGGCTGTTGCTACGTATCTTACAGAAGCCCACTGTGGTCTTGCATTACTAATCCATTGGTTTCTCAAGATCCATGTAGCCATGTTGTGCCACCAATGCAAGACATTGTACAGCTCATCTTCACAGACAAATTTCAATTATTATCATTTTTATTATTTTTATTTTTAATTAAATTACATTTTTTAAGAGAAAATGCATATTTTAGGTGCCCTCACTGGATTTTAATCACTATTTTTTTCAACTCGCTTTTAATGTTTTAACACTATCACAATAATCCAAAAGTAATCCAAACAACTCCAATCAATCCGTTAATGTCTCGTGAAGTTAAAAGCTGCAAGTTTGTAAACATTTTTTTAAATCAATAATTTATATATTCAATCAATATATTTCATCAGCTGTTTGGACTCTCATTCTGACGGCACCCATTCACTGCTGAGGATCCATTGGTGAGCAAGTGATGTAATGCTACATTTCTCCAAATCTGTTGTAATGGCTGGATGGATGGCCTGAGGGTGAATATGTTTCCAGCAAATTTTCATTTTTGGGTGAACTTTGTGGTAGTCATTATTCAACAAATGTCAACAAGTAAAACAATTATGAAGCAAAGACTGACAAATGAAACGGCAAAAATGCAAAAAAAAAAAAAAAAAAAATATATATATACATATATATTTATATGTATATATAAATATATATACACAGGTTTATATTTATATAAATATAAAACCTGTGACAACGTATCCTGACCTAACATTTGTTGTACGAAAAATGACAACACCATTTATTTTTACATTTGGTTAATGTGTTTACTTGTTTAACTAGCAGCTAAAGCAAAAAGTTTGTCTGGGATGACAGGATTCACAAAAATTATATTACATCTAGCCCTGGACTCCCTACCTATATTTAATTTGATAAATCTGACAATCCTTTTTGCTTTTTGCACAGTAGTAATGTAATTTGCCATCAAGTTATATCCAACCCATTAGAAAAACCTCTCTAAAACCATATAAACAATGTCATTTGCGCCACAGACACACATATACGCTCCTTCAATTTTCAAAATCAGTCCACTTTCATTTACAGATTACCAAGCTGCAAAGGGTTGTGGAGGTGTACAGCTGATATGTAATTATATTGTGGTGTAATATCTCTCCAGCTCTCCTTGCCTGGCGTGTGATTACATTAGCAGAGAGCTGCAGTGCTGTTCTGCTCTGCTCTGCCTGCTGTGGTGCTGGTGATGGTGGGTTTGTTACTTTCATCGTGTGTGTTCCTGTGCTGACACACTTCTGCATGCCACGTCTAGACCACTAATCTGAATTAAAACGATAACAACTTATTTGAACGATAACTTATTTGCTGGTAATTAAGATAAATTGTATGGAATAAAATAATGAAGGGGCATATGTTTTCATCTGCAGTGATAATTATCACGTGAAATCTATGGAAACAATGAAAGGTCATATAGTTGCACATGAATTGATGACGGGATATGACTCGGGTATGAGTAATTTTTATATCAAAAGTGGAGTAACTCACATTGTGGTAATATTTAACAAAATAATGACATTTGTTTTGAATTGTGTGTTAGTGATTAGCAGCAAATGTCTTGTCTCGGCTTCAGAGTTTATATAAACTAAAATAAAAACTAAAAGCTGAGTTTAAAAGTTAAGATGAAGTGCCAAAAAAAAAAAAGAAAAAAAAAAAAAAACACCTGAAATAAATAACTATATAAAACTACATAAAATAATAAGTAATAAAGTATAAGTAAAAGTAATAGAAATGATAAAAAAGCAGACATCTAAATTACTGTACAAAAAAAACAAAAAAAAACTAATTTAAAATACTGATTAAAAACTATATATATAACTGTATAAACTATATATATATATATATATATATATATATATATATATATATATATATATATATATATATATATATATATATATAAACAAATATTTTACACTGACCTGTGGAAAAAAAAAAATATATATATATTAAAATTGTCAACTGGTTCAATGCAATGAAATGAAGTGAAAATAAAAGAAATAAAATGCTTGTAAATTCACATACAGATACACATACATGGAGGAGTAAATAAGCACTGCCATTTCTGACTTACAGTTCACTAGATCATCTCCCCTTTAGATTCTGAACTTTGCCATCTGACATTTGAGCTCATATTTGTGTGTATAAACTGCTTCACTGTATATGGATTCAGATGTCTTGTGGTACAGTTTGTGTTGAATGTTTGGATCAATAGTGCTAATACAGACATACCAACCCTTACGTCCTCTGACACTGAGCTCCTTATCAAAGCGGAGGCTGTGCTGCTTTGATCTGATGTTCAGTGAGGAAGAGATAAGACAGGACATCCGGGCACCAGACCTTGACCTCGGGCTTAAGATTGTGCATTAGCAACCATAAACATTTTACCAACATACACTATTGCAATTGCTGCTTTTATACACTGAAAGCTGAAAAAGCTAAAGTGAACTCTAATTTTCACTTGCATTCCAATCCTCATTTTTGATTTCTGGCTCATCACCTCTTAAAATACTGCCAGTGATAGTTTGAGCTGTTAAACAGTTAGGAAATTTCACATGGTTTATCATTCCCCCTCTCCATCAGTGTGTCAACATCCGAACAACTGATCATAGTAGAACCAGAGGTGCAGCGAGGGGAGATTGTATTATTCCCTTTAGGAAAAGTGTATATGGCCAAACCGCTTTTTCTGTTCGAGCTGCTACTGGGTGAAACCTCACCCCCATAAACATCAGAAATCTAAACACATATAGTACATTTAAGATCCAGTTAAAGAAATGGCTCATTGATAATCAGAGCTGTCAACATTAACTTACTACTAGTCCTACTCTCGCTGCCCCCTGTTGCTTTTTTGTTTTGTGTGTGTGTGTGTGTGTGTGTTCATGTTTTTTGTCTGATGTTTACACGTGAAAACAGTCCAAAATAGTCCCAGTGGATTTTGATGTGAACCTACAACAGGGGATGGAATTTTTGGAATTATGGACTCACATATTTTGACACTTTTAAGTGAAAATAACTTAATAATGGATTTATTTAATATAAACATGCAGCTTTTAACTTCTCAAGCCATTACTTGATGGACTGGAGTCATGTCGGTTATTGTGATGTTTTTATCAGCTGTTTGGACTCTCAATCTGACGGCACCCATTCACTGCAGAGGATCGATTAGTGAGCAAGTGATACAGTAATGCTAGATTGATCCAAATCTGTTCTGATGAAGAAACAAACTCAGCTATATCTTGGATGGTCTGAGGAATACAAAGAAACTGAATAGGGAAATGGAACAGGGTCTAAAACAGCATGTGTGTGTGGTAGCATATTATTGATTAATTACTTTGTGATGCATAAAATTCAAGACTGAATTTAATCTTCATACATTTACGGACCCCTACTGAACATATGCCACCTCTAACCTATAAAAATGATGACTCAAGTGGTCTTAATTCTATCCATTCTCATTAAAATAGTCTACATTCCTTAATTACTGTCTGAATCCTTTGGCACCATAAAGCAATACATTATGGATTCAATCATTCTGAGATAAATAGCTTTGGACAGACATATAACTGCATTATTAAAGCTCCAGTGGGAAAAATGTGACACTTCCAGAACTACAGCTACAAATCCAAAGAGGTTTATTAATAATGCATGTGTGAGTATTTAGTATGTAAAAGTGCATTAAGAATGTATTGTGTATGTTTACGTTTCAAATCGATAACAGCACCCGAGTTTCACTTGTGAGGCCACGAGAGGGTGCGTTTATCTCACTAACATCCTACTGTGTTTACGCCAATGACACCCGTCCCTTGGTACTGTTTTTAAAAGGTCATGTAACAAGTGTAGTGAGATATTCACAAACACGCTGGCTTACGGATGTCTATTTACGACTGCAGTTCTGCAGATAGTCAACAAATAAAATCTCTGAGTCAGCAAAGTGCTACAAAGTAGAAAATCTCGTCGAATCTAAATGTAAAACTTGCTTCTCACCTCACCTGGGACCAAATAATGTGTTTTACTATTGCATGACTGGGGCTTCACATCCAGCTTACAATGTCAGAGATGAAATTCAACCTCAGTGGAAGATGTTGGGGTGGAGTTAAGTGACAGGAATAAAAATGTACAATATTGAGAAAAAAATTAACTTATGGCAAGTTGTGGTTTAAAAAAATGTATGTAAAAAAAGCTAATGCATTTTAGCTAATGCATAAATTAATGTTAACAAACACATTGTTAATTGCTATCCATAAACCATATTAATATATGATTTGGTTTATATGCAATATGAGAAAATGAGTTTCCGCAAACATGCACTGAACAATTCAAATCATTTTGTAAAGTTAATTTCAAACTCCCTCTTTTCACCCTTTGAAGCACAAAAGTGAAACTCTTTATTAAGTGAGGA
>NW_020525667.1:0-7500 GCF_003368295.1 Carassius auratus | reverse complement strand
AATTGAGTGTCTTTTCCGGACATTTCTCAAGGCTCTGGCTCTGATCATTTTAATTTTGCAGTGTGACTCAGGGTTCTGGCCTAATCAGAAGAATCTGTGCCCTGTGAGATTTGCACACCAGAGCCAGTGTGAATGAATGGTGTTTAATATAAGAGAGTTGGTTTATAAAGTCAAAAAGGGAAAGGAAATTATGCTGCAGGGAATTAAATTCATATCTGGAGTACTCGCATACTAATATGCACCTACAATTTTGGGTGTTCATGGGCGAATGGAAACGTTCTAAAAAAAAAAGAGTGTGATACAATTTGGCAGTGCTTTGAAAGGTCCAGTATAGTTTGGTATTTGATATTATGATGTTTAATCAGATATTAATTTATGAAGAGAGATGGGATTCTATTTTTGGAATCATTTCCATTTCTGTGACATACAGTAGTGACTGACAGCTGATTATCTCAGGTACTTATGTGTTTTGTACACATTTGCTAAGACTTTACTCACCCTTAGGACATCCATAATATAAATATGTTTGTTTCTTAATCAGAACAGATTTGGAGGAATTTAGCATCATACACCACTTGCTCACCAATGGATCATTTGCAGTGAATGGGCACCTATATATATATATATATATATATATATATATATATATATATATATATATGTATGTATAGATTAACTAGTACTCTATATGGATCTGTTTGGAAGACCATAGCTAGTGTAAATGTTCTTTCTTTGACGGGAATCTCAGTTCTGATGAGTGATTGGGTCGGGGTAGATTCCTCTGAAATATCTCTCTGCATCTCTTTGTTTCAACATCATAACATCCATCATTCTCAGGTGCCACCTCTGCTGCCCCTTTTCATCACCTTCATCCTTCCTGTTCCACTGTTTCCATAGTGATGTGCCCATAATGACTAAGTATCTTTCAAAAAGGCTGCAGGGACTGGCAGGAACCCCTCTAATTTCTCTCGGCCCTTTTCTTTTCTTTCAACCACTCTTGTCACATCGATGCTAGCTCACCTTTTAAGAACAGTCTGTAGAGAACACATAAGTGTCTGAAAATGCAAAGTGCACATGGTGTCTGAAGAGAGGTGTATAATGTCACCGTGCCCCTTGTGTATGTTAGTCACAGCAAAACAAAACTGTAAAAACAAATCTGTTTAATCGAAATAGATCTTCAAATAGTGACATTTTTTTAACAACCTAGAACCAGGACTATTATTGTTAACTAAAACTATTAAACACATTTTTGATAATTAATTAAATAAAATAGTTGTTGTGTGTCATATATATGCTTTTGGCATTAAATGACAATCTTTTGTCAGAAGGGGAGATTTTAATATTGTATGATGTAAATAAGTCTAAAAACCTAGATTTACCATGTAAGCAATACTTGCCTTTTAACCTTGATTACATGGAGGGAGACTAATGCTTAAATGAATTTCGTGTCAGAAAATGCGACCTACCAATTCTGGTAGATAATTTTTTTTTTTTATGCATTTAGCAGACGCTTTTATCCTGAGCGACTTACAGTGCATTCAAGCTATCATTTTTTTTTTTTTTTTTTTACCTATCATGGTAAAATAAAATATTTTTTATTACCTATATAGATGTTCTCGGGATTCCCAATGAGATAGTTTGTGATCAGACAATCATAAACTGATGCAAATTACAGTGTCATATGCCATAACATTTATTTACCTAATCTCTGACGTTGTAGCGACTCCACCAAATCAGCTGTTCTCCCGTAGTAGACCGTTAAAGTAGAACGTCACAAAGTAGCAGTTAAATTTGCGCATGCGCAATATAATGCCAGAATGGCGTTGCTGTTCCACCAGAGGCTGTTGCTAAGTCCCTATACGCCGATTTAATTTCTTGTCCGGGTGGAAATCGGGAGAAATTCGGGAGAAAGGTCTGCCCGGGAGATTTTCAGGAGGGGCTTTGAAATTCGGGAGTCTCCCGGAAAGATCGGGAGGGTTGGCATGTATAGTGTAGTGTAAACGAAATGCATAACTGTAGCAAAAATGCACATTTTTGCCTTGCAAACTTACTGAAATAAGTTTAAGCCGAAGTACTGTAATTACTAAGTATACAGTACATAGATAAAAAATAAAATTAAACTAAGGTTTGAATTAAAATTAATGAAATCTAACTAATAATATAAAAAAGAACTAACTAAAATTACAAATAAACATAAAAAATTACCAACTAAAATATCAAAGGTAATTCAAAATATAATTCAAACTGTAATAGCATACAACTAATACTTATATGACACTGCCTGGAACACAAAGGATGGCAATTTCAAGCTGCTTCTTTTCCATACAATGAAAGTGAATGGTAACCATGACTGTCGAGGACAATTATCAGTAAATAATGATTTAAAATTTAACCTGTTCCTCAAACAAAGCTAACTAAGCTTAAAATATATACTCTAAAAATACAACCCCCCCCCCCCCAAAAAAAATAAATAAAATACAAATAAAAAAATCCATGGAAAAGTGGAGCATGAACATTTTTCTAAACTTCAAATTTTGTGTATCACAAGAAAACTAAAACAAACATACAGGTTTGGATCGTCACTTTTGAGTGAGCTATCCATTTAAGAAATGCAGAGAGACACAAATTTCTTGGAAGAAACCTTAATGGAATAAGACAGAAACAGTGAGGGATAGCACAGGGGAGAGAAAACCGGGGGGAAGGCTAAGCAGAGACAGAGAGAGCTGTAGCAAGACCGATCCAGAGGAAGAAGTTAGGGAGAGGTGCAGAAGAGCATTGAGCCGTGGCCTGTGTAG
Source organism: Carassius auratus (assembly GCF_003368295.1). NCBI lineage: Eukaryota > Metazoa > Chordata > Actinopteri > Cypriniformes > Cyprinidae > Carassius > Carassius auratus. The sequence continues at coordinate 4,705 of NW_020525667.1, read as the reverse complement.
CAGCATGCAGGCACTCGTTACTGATGTGGCAGAAAATATGTGCCGACAGGAAACGAGGATGCCAGCTGTCCCTCGATTATGACATTACCGCGGAAGAATGGGCGACAGCAAAATCATATATGATTCACAGACAATGAATAATAGAGGCAAGAACCATGACCTTCTGGCCCTGCATTAGGGGCCACATACACACTCCCATCCTCCCTATGCAAGGCCAACACTGTATATAAATGACACTAAACCACCATGAGAGGCTTGAGGGATTGCAATCACACTCAATAATTAATAGCAATTAAAATGCCTGTCTGTGCATGCAAAAAAATCACATCTGGAACAGCTGAAAGCCATGCCTCTAGCAAAAAACAACAACAAAAAACAAAAAAACAAAAAACACATTGTTTTTCCCTGCCAGTAACCATGCAAACATCCAAACCACAGCATTGGTGTGTGGGCAGCAAACAATTATTATGCAGACATTCCATTAGTTTTTCAGAATAAGTGACCTTGCTTTTATAATCTACTGGTGCAGAACTGTAGAGGAGTGAGAGAAGTCTAACACCACTACACAAGTATACAGCCCATATTCACATATGAATACTGCATTAACATAAATGCATACTAGAGATGTGCAGATTGGTCGTTTTGACTCTTTGAGTACTTAACCGCAAAATCAACCCAGCAGTCCAGGATTCAGATGGTCAACTGGCCGTTTCATTGCTGTGTGAACGTAGCTTTTTTTAAATGCGATGTCAAGTTAAAAATAGTTTTTAAAAATTTTTTGACTGGGGTGGCCATGTGTAATGCACTGAATAAAACAAGATTGAAAATGACACACACAGCGATAATAATACACTTTATTATTCGTATTATTATTCCCACAGTCTTAAATGCAATTTTTTAAGTGTTCAATCAGATTTTATGGGCGGCCCTGTAAGTACAGACATCCCATTGCAAAAAAGAGATTATCATACAATATGTGCATAGTTATTCAACCGTCTCCATGGGGGGATCAGCTACTGTGTTTATACAATGAGCTGTGGACTCCTTTTATAAATGCACTGTAATCCGCTTCCTGCAGCGAACGCAGTTGCGGTAATGTGGTTACATATGGGAATTTCCATTAGACGTGAAAGAACCAGCTTTGTCCTTGGTACTTGTCAAATTAGTAGTCGCACTATTTTCGAGTCCAAAAGTTGCGTCAAAAACACCAGCATGGGGCAAGAACTATGGCCTGGCAAGCAACTGCTGCTATGCAATCCGGATGCCAGAATGTGCATGCTGCTAGTTTGGTCCCTTCGGCGACATAATCTCTAGAGAATAATGTTCAGCATATGAGACAGGGGAGAGCCATCAAGACTTAGCCATGTGGCCCACGGCACTGGAGATCATGCATATTTCATGTAAATGGCAACAACAGACAGAAAGGGCCGCTAGGTCTCTCTTGAATGACAGCGTTGTGCTTTGGGCAGAGGATTGGTGGGTCGTGTTTGGTAAGCAATATTGGTAAGTAGCATAATAGACTTCTTAAATGGCTTTATAAAGGTATTTTGGAGAAACTCATGAATACCTGAACTCTTCCACGAGGGAATACAATATCATAAAAAGAAATGAGTTTCTAGAATGCCAGTTGTTCATAATGCAATTTCAGATAACACACAAAATAAATAGCCTACCAAAACTGCTTCCAATGCACTGTTAAATAGACTACAGTAATGATCACTTCATATTATGAGACGAGTCTCTCTCTTTCTCTCCTATTCACACCCACACACACACTATGACATCAATAAATGCAAAAGACTGGAGAGATTCAGAATCCCTCTAAGATCTTCTCTTATATTTTATCCATGCTGGAGTAATTGCCACAGCTGGTTTCAACCTCCTCTTCCATCCTTCTGAAGAGCCCTAATGACTTCATATCACACAAGTAAAGTAAAACATTGATGGCTCACACGTGCACAGCATAACATTAATATCTAAATAAATTGCATTTGTGAGGATCTCCTACATTAGAGACATCCCAGTTCTTTGCACCTGCTGAGAAACTGCTAATTAGTGGATCACATGTCCCCAGTTCACTGTCCCAATTGCAAAGAGTGCAGTGATATGACTGGGGCCCCCATGGGCCTGTGTACACTGCCCTGAATGAAACAAACCCACTGCCATGTCTCTAAGATACTAATGGCGCTTTTCCACTGAATGGTACGACTCGGCTTGGTACGACTCAGTATGGTGTGACATGACATGACTTGGCTCGGTTTGCTATTCCACTGTAGTTTAGTACCCCTTTAGAGTGGGTGGGATTATTTAAATTGTTGCGCCGCCTCTACTGGCGCGACTCGTGAAAAATGTTTTCATTCCACATCGCCCCATAAAGCTCTCGCTGGATCCACTCCTCTATTTTTAATGAGAGGAATGTCTGTACTTCCTCAAGATTCAGTGAAACAGCCATTTTTGTGTTGATAAAAAAGGTGTGCTTGTTCAAAACAGTTGTGTTCAATCCTTCGCTGGCTGTGCTGATTTAAATGTAGCGGTTCTTATGTGTTTGTCTCGCAAGTTCAGTGATGCAGCTAGTTGACTATTCTCTCTGGCCAATCAGTGCTCAGCAGAGTTTGCACATCATATTTTGGTAACAGTACGGTTCACTTGGAACCTCAACCGAAGTGGTACTAAAAAAAGTACGAGGTACCAGGTACTGTACCCAGTGGAAAACCCCTCAAAAGTGAACCGTACCGAACCATACAGTGCTGTTCAATGCAGTGGAATATTGCCATAAGATAGACCTGCATGGCTTAGGGGTGTTGCTAAAGGGTGTTTTGGACAATTGCTAGAGTGCTGAGCCAAAAGAGCCCACCCCGGAGTCTCATTCTGTTCCTGATATATAATGTTTAATTTCAGGGTAAATCTATGGGATTATTTTTGTGTCAGATTTTTCATCCACCAGGCAAAAACTGTAATTTGGAAGCACAATAAGCTGCATGATTTGAAGCTTCATATCCAGGAAAGGTTATGTGCCAAATTTATTGTCTAGAAGAAGAAAAAAAATGTTCATTAAGAAGTTTTCCAAAAGGTTCCCCAAATACTCTTTCAGTGTTCAGAGTAACCTTGAGCTGAACAGCTTCGATCATGGATGGCCACTGTCCTGCAGAGTTTAGCTCTAACCCTAACCCTAACCCAACACACCTGAACAAGCCAATTGATGTCTTCAAGATCACCTTAAAGCTACCTACAGTCAGATGTGTTTGATTTTGGCTTGAGCTAAACTCTTCAGTACACTGGCCCTCCAGGACCCAGTTGCCCAGCTCTGGCCTAACCGGTAGTCCTGCCCCAAACTCGGTTCAATGTTGCTGAGATGGTTGACTGAAACAAGCACAGTTATGCTGAAAGCCCCACAGAGCCACCCTTCGGGGAAATCATCCTATGAAAAGCTTAACTATATTTGTCTCTCTCTGCACGTTAAGCTTAGATAGGAGTATTTTAACACAGAAAAAATTACATCAGATTGGCTCTCTCTTATTCCTGATATCACACTATAGAGCTGGTTGGGGTTATGTGGACTTAGGCATCAACCCACTTTTAAGATTTATGATTACACAAATGTGTGTACCCAAAGCGTACTGCCTTTAAACTGTAAACAAAGTCTAAGTTGAGATGGAAATGCTTTGCAGTTTGTTTAAGGCCATCTGCTGAGAGCTTTGCTTTTGCTGTGTGTTGGATTTAAAGCTTTTCAAAACAGGCTCAGAGATGATACTCCAGCCACAGTGGTTTTAATCTCAGTCATGGGCACCGTCTCGATGCCCTCTGCCTTGTATGCTTGGTAAAGTGTCGCCTCTATGTCAGTTGTCAAATATAAGAGAGGTGCACTATCTGTTTACTCAGCAAGGTAAGAAATAGTGCACTTTTATTCCTAGCATCTTCAAGAGCTTTGACTATAGCTTCAGTAATAGAATCCTTCCACATAGGTGAGGCAGCAATCAGGAAAAAGCATGAAACTGAGATTGAGAAGGGGAAATAGAAGATAAGGCGGAGACAGGAAAGAAATAAAAGAGACATACTGTAGAAATTCTCATTGACATTTGAATAGACTGCAACAGCATTCAGAAGCTTAGAGTGTGCAAAAGCTGAAGAGCCAGTGAATAAAAATATCATGTCAAGAAGAGAGAGAAGAGAAGATGCGCAGAGACATCGATAGAAGGGGGGTAGAAAGAAAATCACCACTAGACCCAGTGGGTGTAAAGTTCAGCCTCCTCACAAATTGGACGGGGGAATTTGTTCTCCCTTGACATTCTATGCGGAGGTGTCACACAGAGGAGCTGGCCGCCTGCTCTTTGGAGGGAGATGACAGGGGCATTGGTCAGGCCAAAAAAAAAACACAGGCCCCACTCCCCCTGCACTATCTGTTGTACATCACAATACGAAGGCAGCTTTTTGAATGCCAGAGCTTACCTCGAAACAGCAGGGTGGAGAGGGAAGCGATGTAGGCACTCAAACGGACTCTTGTGAGAGGCTGGCTGTTGGACGGTGTGTTTGGGGGAAACGGTGAACGTTCGTCTTAATTACCTCCCTGACATCTCACAGCTATCTGTTATGTTTGCAATAGACCTGATGAATCCCTGTGAGGGTTAGGAATGTCTGAAGACAGAAGGAAGACAGCGCTCTGTACCAATCTCTCAATCAACCACATCATCATTTCTCACACCCAGCT
>NW_020525666.1:87500-138410 GCF_003368295.1 Carassius auratus | reverse complement strand
ACAGTATTGTTCAAAATAAGCAGTACAATGTGACTAACCAGAATAATCAAGGTTTTTCGTATATTTTTTTATTGCTACGTGGCAAACAAGTTACCAGTAGGTTCAGTAGATTCTCAGAAAACAAATGAGACCCAGCATTCATGATATGCACGCTCTTAAGGCTGTGCAATTGGGCAATTAGTTGAATTAGTTGAAAGGGTGTGTTCAAAAAAATAGCAGTGTGGCATTCAATCACTGAGGTCATCAATTTTGTGAAGAAACAGGTGTGAATCAGGTGGCCCTATTTAGGATGAAGCCAACACTTGTTGAACATGCATTTGAAAGCTGAGGAAAATGGGTCGTTCAAGACATTGTTCAGAAGAACAGCGTACTTTGATTAAAAGTTGATTAGAGAGGGGAAAACCTATAAAGAGGTGCAAAAATGATAGGCTGTTCAGCTAAAATGATCTCCAATGCCTTAAAATGGAGAGCAAAACCAGAGAGACGTGGAAGAAAACGGAAGACAACCATCAAAATGGATAGAAGAATAACCAGAATGGCAAAGGCTCAGCCAATGATCACCTCCAGGATGATCAAAGACAGTCTGGAGTTACCTGTAAGTACTGTGACAGTTAGAAGACGTCTGTGTGAAGCTAATCTATTTTCAAGAATCCCCCGCAAAGTCCCTCTGTTAAAAAAAAGGCATGTGCAGAAGAGGTTACAATTTGCCAAAGAAACACATCAACTGGCCTAAAGAGAAATGGAGGAACATTTTGTGGACTGATGAGAGTAAAATTGTTCTTTTTGGGTCCAAGGGCCACAGGCAGTTTGTGAGACGACCCCCAAACTCTGAATTCAAGCCACAGTACACAGTGAAGACAGTGAAGCATGGAGGTGCAAGCATCATGATATGGGCATGTTTCTCCTACTATGGTGTTGGGCCTATTTATCGCATACCAGGGATCATGGATCAGTTTGCATATGTTAAAATACTTGAAGAGGTCATGTTGCCCTATGCTGAAGAGGACATGCCCTTGAAATGGTTGTTTTCAACAAGACAATGACCCAAAACACACTAGTAAACGGGCAAAGTCTTGGTTCCAAACCAACAAAAATTAATGTTATGGAGTGGCCAGCCCAATCTCCAGACCTTAATCCAATTGAGAACTTGTGGGGTGATATCAAAAATGCTGTTTCTGAAGCAAACCAAGAAATGTGAATGAATTGTGGAATGTTGTTAAAGAATCATGGAGTGGAATAACAGCTGAGAGGTGCCACAAGTTGGTTGACTCCATGCCACACAGATGTCAAGCAGTTTTAAAAAACTGTGGTCATACAACTAAATATTAGTTTAGTGATTCACAGGATTGCTAAAATCCCAGAAAAAAAAATGTTTGTACAAAATAGTTTTGAGTTTTGTACAGTCAAAGGTAGACACTGCTATTTTTTTGAACACACCCCTTTCAACTAATTGCCCAATTGCACAGCCTTAAGAGCGTGCATATCATGAATGCTGGGTCTTGTTTGTTTTCTGAGAATCTACTGAACCTACTGGTAACTTGTTTGCCACGTAGCAATAAAAAATATACGAAAAACCTTGATTATTCTGGTTAGTCACATTGTACTGCTATTATTTTGAACAAGACTGTATATATTTAATTAAAAATTGGTTTTAAACTCATCATGTTAATATTTGTTATACTGTCTTCAATCATATTGTATCTGCTTTTTTTTCTTTTCTTTTTTAATAAACTCATGTTAACTTTTGTTGTGTTTGAATTGATATTATGCCACAAACGCTGTTGATAAGCTTCTTTTGAAGATCTTGTCTCTTCAAATCCGATCTGAGATTATAGATTAAACATTCATATCAAGAAAACTAGTGTTTCTTGCAAAAACAGTGTGTTATGAAAAGATAAAGTGGTTGTAAATGTCAGTGTGTTCTTGGGCATCGTGTGTCTCCACAAGTTGTTGTCCTTCATCTTCAGCAGTCGAAACTCGTGACCCATGAGTCGCGTCTCATTTTGATTGACAGCTCTCTCTCTTCACATCAATTAAACGCAGGTGCTGATTAGAGCTGATTCACTCACTCTGTCCTTCACCGTGAGCACCTTAATTGGTAGATTGATTATTTAATATCTGAAATCCATCGTGCCCGTCACCTCCAGATGCAAGAAAACATTTCAGTTAAAGGCTTAATTAGAGAGCGTGAGCAGCCTAATTGATGGAGGTCAATGACTACGTTTACAAGCTGTTAAAATTCGGGTTATGGTCGGGTTAAGGTCACTATTTGGGTTTCTGAAACATTCGGGATAACCCGTTTACATGCGTGAGCAGAGAGAGTTACTCCTGTATACATGGAATGTGTAATCAGTCGCCAATATCCCGATGTAAACGGCGACGCACGGTTAGCGTCTGGACGTAAGACGCAATATGCGTCATTTCCGATTCTTCTTCCTGTATCCAAAGACTAAAAAGACCAAGATTCCTTGCGAATAGAACATGCGCAGAACACACATTTTGATGGGGATATGCCGAAACGCGTTTACAAGACCAAATATTCGGGTTAGAAAAGGGGTACCCCAGGTATAATATCCCGGTTTTTAAAAACCCGGATATGAGCATATCCGGGTTTTTGCTGGTGTTTACATGGCCGTGCGCGACCGGGTTATTGCTAATATCCCGGTTTTGAATGGGTTATTGGCTGCATGTAAACGTAGTCAATGACTTTAAGGGAAATGTGACGATCCTTCAGCGCTGCGAAAACTGAACAAACTCAACGCAAAAACAATTACATTTCCATTTCACTTCATATCTTCATATCTATACGACCTGATTTTCAATGAATAAAACTCTAGACGGTGTCACTGGAAATTATTTTGTTTTATTTGACACAGATCTAGATTTTATTATTTTTCATACTTATTTGTTTCATAGAAAATGTTACTGTATTTTCGTAATATTCAATTTATATATTTTTTAAAATATATTATAAAAATATTAAGAATTGGAACAGATTTTTTATATTTTTTAAATGTTGAATTGTAATATTAAATTATATATATATATATATACACATAAACACACACACACTTTTTTGTACAATAAAATGAATATAGAGTTACAACACTTAATTTTTCTTTTATTTCTCAGGTTAACTACAACTAAAACAACTTTATTGTTTTAGTTTATTTATTTATTATTACTTGAAATAAAATAATAAAATAAATGTTCAATAAAAAAACATAATTAATTTAATTTAGTTTGTACTAAAAAAACGGAAATAAAAATGTATAAAGCTATATAGACAGATTAAAAATACTAATAAAAGTGACAAATACAACAAAATTACTAAAACTTTTAAATTAAAATGGAAAATTTAAACTAAACTATACATATGAATATTTAATAGTCTCTCTGTAACTGCATTTAACTCATTATAGTAATAATTGTTAATGAATCATACTGTAACTGATGTTGTTACGATCATCAGCTGGAGTGCCCATGAACTCTAATATGGGGCACTCCACTCAGGACTTTGGCATCTTCTAGTTCCATCAACCACCAGATGTCACCATATCATCACTTGGACACTAGCACCCTTCCTTCTGTCGCACCACACCCGAACTACAATCCCCATGAGTCACTATATCACTATCACCTTGCCACACCTGCACCTCAGTCATCAGCCAATTTCCTTGCCACACCTGCACCTCATTTACACACACACATAAGCACCAGAATCACTCTCACTCACTGCCAAGACTTGTTTAGCCTGCCCAGCATTTCCGAGCGTTTTCCCTTGTGCTTGTTCTTCCCGTGTCTGATCTTGGATTGTGTATTTAGACTCTGATTATCTGCTGCCTGCCCTGATCTCGGCTTGGTTCTGTTTTCGATTCTGGTTACCCCTAACATACCTGACGCCATTCCTGATTTCTGCCTGTCCAACCATTCTCTGAATAAAGTTCTGCACATGGATCTGAACGCCTTTGACTCCCCGTTACAGATGTTATATGTTTTTACATGATGATAAGCTTCTATTAAAGCGTCTTGTTTTTGGTCATGTGGTGACTGATGGTGTGGTTAAATGTGCGCCTCAGAGCTGAGACCCAGAATGCATCACTCTCACTGACCTGACAGGAGCAGATGGAGCACCGGTCAGTGTCCAGCACCCAGATCTGTCCACTGTGCTTGACCTGGCCGCGGTGGACGCAGTCTCCGGTGCAGTTGTGTGCGTGACGGCAGCGGCAGTCGTAGCCTCCGTCCAGATTGAAGCAGAGTGTGTCGTTAGCACAGGTGCTGAGTCCCGTCACACACTCGTCCACATCTGCAGCAGCAAACACACACATCACTCGTGCAGTTTTCATCATATTTTAAATTATATTTATTTTTCATAATTTTGGTTTTCACCTAATTTTGTTGTGTATTTTGTTTTTTATACATCCAATTAAAGGGGGGGTGAAATGCTATTTCATGCATACTGAGTTTTTTACACTGTTAAAGAGTTGGATTCCCATGCTAAACATGGACAAAGTTTCAAAAATTAAGTTGTACGTTTGAAGGAGTATTTTCCGGGTTGTCACAAGTTTTTCGAGTATGTTTTTCGTTTTTGTCGAGTATGGCTCTGTGTGACGTTAGATGGAGCTGAATTTCCTTATATGGGTCCTGAGGCACTTCTGCCGGAAGAGCGCGCGCTCCCGTATAGCAGAGCACTGAGAGCACAACAGACTTCACTGATCAGAGCGAGAGCGTCGCCAAATGTCACAAAAGAAGTGTGTTTTTGGTTGCCAGGGCAAGACAACCCTGCACAGATTACCAAAAGAGAAACAGCATTAAGGGACCAGTGGATGGAGTTTATTTTTACAGAGCATCAACGGAGTTGTGCAAGTGTTTGTGTTTGTTCCCTGCATTTCGAAGATGCTTGTTTTACAAACAAGGCCCAGTTTGACGCCGGATTTGCACATCATTTATTTCTTAAGGATGATGCAGTCCCAACGAAAAAGGGTCACGATCGTGTGTTGGAACCGCAGGCGGTGAGTAAAACTGCTTCAAATATCTCTGTGTTGTTAACTTAGCTATCGGCGTGTAAGCACATCAAGTAAACAACATGCGATGTTGTCATCAAACTGCACTTTCCACATGTACAGCTTAAAAAAAAAAGACGACATAAAGTGGAACTTAGTCATTTTCCAAAACCGCTAAGAAAATATATACAGTTTCAATACATACCACATAGAGACGTCGTTGCTGATGCTGCTCTTGTTAAATTTCAGCCTCTGGATCTGATTCTGGATCATAAATATACGCTGAATCTGACTGTTAGCCATGGTTTGTTACTCGCGCTCGTGATTCTTTAGCTCCGCCCACACATCACGCCTCCAGCCGGTCGTGTTTTTCCGGGAAAAATCGGTACAGACTATCTTTCTCTTATGAATATAATAAAACTAAAGACTTTTTGGAGTTATGAAGGATGCAGTACTACTCTATAGGTACTCAAGATTAACAGGATATTGAGTGAAAACGAGCATTTCACCCTCCATTTAAATGTTTTTGTTTTTAATGTCAAGTTTTTATACATTTTTATTACAGTTTTTAGTTTTTTTTTTATACTTAATCTAAAATGAGAAATTGTTAATTTTATTTCAAGTGATGAATTTGGTTTCCATGTTATCAATATCAACAATATATCACTGATATGCTATTATTATTTTTGTTGGTTATGTAGTGCGTGTGTGTGTGTGTTTATGAGTCTGTGTGTGAGTGAGAATCTTAGAGCCCTATCATAAACCTGGCGCAATGCGATGCAAGGCACAGCACAAGTGTGTTTGCTAGTTTCAGTCCAGCGCTGTTCGCATTTTCCCGTCCAGCTCCACGTCGTTAAATTCGCAAATGCATTTGCACCCATTTGTGCGCCCATGGGCGTGCTGGTCTAAAAGGTGCATTGCTTACTTGGTTGTATGTCACTTCACTTCACTAGTAAAGGCGGGTCCACAATGAGCATACACGCTGCTTATTAAACACAGGGACGCACAGCAGCACACAAACATGCCAAATATGAAAAAGTAAAGGCAATGCATAATTATTTGTAGTTAAAAAATTATATAATTAAATTTTTTAATTTAAAAAATTAACTACTAATTATATTATTTTTATATATATGGCTACAGCTACATGTCATAATGGACAGTCATCGCGTCTATCAGTATTAGGGTATCTATTTGCTCGCACACGTGCAGCTCCGTTTCATCTCAGAGAAGCGTTCTGTCTCAGCGCTTGCCTAATTCTGCCGTGTAAATAGCAAATACGTCATGGCACGAGCAACTGGCTTTTAAAGGGAATGGAAGATGAGACTCTGATTGGTTTATTGCACGTAACGCCTAGAAAACACCCATTACTCATTAAGAGAATAGGGACCAGGGATCTCGCTTTTATGAAATTATTTGGCCCGTCCCAGACCGCCCCGCAAATAAAGTAAAAATTTCCTTTCCCTCCCCAACCCACCTGTGTGTGTGTTTATGAGTCTGTATGTGTGTGTGTGTGTGTGTGTGTGTGTGTTTGGACAGCTGTACCTTTACAGGCCTCTCCGTTGGCGGTGTACACCTCGTTGTCATGGTAACCGTCACGACACTCACAGTGATACCAACCAGGTAAGTTCACACAGGTGGAGTGTGTGTCACACTGAACCAACCCCTCCGAGCACTCGTCGATATCTGAACACACACACACACACACGCGGTTCATTATCTCTGCACTAAACCCTCAGCTGACTTCATGAACCTCAGTCATCGTGAGGCAACATGCTCTAGACATGATGAAGGTAGACAGCAACATTATGCTGAGATTCACACCAAACTCTAAAGAAGCACTGCATGAATCCTCAGAACAGCTGATAAAAACATCACAATAATCCACAGCACTCCAGTCCATCCGTGAACGTCTGGAGAAGACAAAAGATGAAACAAATCCAGCATTAAGATGATTTTAAGTTTTTAAGAGTTCATAATCCAGAATAACTCTTCCTTCAGTGAAAAAGTGCATCTCCTGTTGTCTCTCGCATTAAAATCCAGCCACACATTAGTTAGGAGCGGTTTATGCCTGTAAACAGATCACTGGAGCAGTGTGAAGTTCCCTCCTGCTTCACGCTTCACTATCATTCCGGCCTCCAACAACAACAAAAAACTACAGACCCGTCACTCTTGCTTTCATGCCTCACGTCTCACATCTCATGGACAGAAAGGTCCATCAGAAGCTGCTCTTGCTTCACCTGAAGGAGTTCATCCAGACACAGGAGCTGCTCACACACTTCTTCTGGGCTCTCGCTGAGTCTGGTCTGTGTTCATCTAGAACTGTTTGGTCTGGTTCAGCTACAGATTCAGACGCCAGCAGACTACAGCAGTGGTGTTCCCTGCCCAACGTCCAAGATCTTTACCCCTCCAGAGAGAGGAAAAATAACCACACACCGTCCATTATAACGGACACATTAATACACAGCATCTGAAACTTCTGAAACAGTACACTTGTAAATAACAAATCTGTACATTCATTAAAACAATTATGTTTTTTCCCCTCTATATTTCTACTTCTGTATTATATTGCATTATTTATTAGTGTTATTCCATCTTTCCTGTGTAATTCAATGCATGTCTGCACTATCAAGTATATTTGCACTATTGTAAGCTCCTGATAAATTCCTTGTGTGTGAAAACATGAAAATAAAGCTGTTTCTGACTTCTGAACAGTGCACAATGGCCCGGAGCGCTGTGGATTAATCCAGGAATCTTCTCCATCGGTTACGCCAGTGAATTCAGGTTGTATATTCTTTGTTTATATCCAGATGTCTTGTTTTTATCACAAACACTTCATATTTCAGGCTCATTTCCAGTGATCTCAGTATCTCAGATTATGTTGATGTTATGACCAGCTCGTTATGGTGGGACTTAATTGATCTTACCTCTCACATAACAGGCTTTGTTCAATTAACAGACCCCATACTTAGAAATTTACACACATCAAGTAAACATTATGATGTAATGAAAATGTAATATATATATATTTTTTTCATTTTTATAAAATTGTATTTTAATCCTTCATTTTTTATTTTAATTATTTTTAAACAATTATATAAATCATAATTATATTAAATTATAAATATACATATATATATATATTAGTAAGTAAATGCATCATGGTAGAATTTGTTGTTACACTTTTATGTTAATTTTAATAGAAATACAGTATTTTAAGAGTAATATATTGCGATATAAGTGTATTACAGTAATGAGAATCTAATGAGAATCATCAGTAAGAAAAAATGTACATTACATAATAATTCAAAAGCAAAACATAATCTCAGACACAGTAATGAGAATGCAGAAAAAACAACAATAATAATGCTCCTAAAAACAGATTTTTCATTCTTTAGTTTGTTATGATCTTGAGGTGAAATATGAGCTGGACATGTTTTCATTCTCCTGCAGATGTGTTTGGTCCAAACAGCAGCATCTCAGTCCAATCCCGTCTTCAGATAAATGGCTTCAGTAATTCAGACATAACGAGTGGAATGATATTAAATTAGACGGCGGGCGACATTAAAGCCATTATTACTCAGATTACTCATTATTTTCCCAATGATTAAACACTCACAGGAGAGATTAGCCTATGTTCTGATTAAAACTGCTCTCAGATCGTTATAGAAATCACTCTTCATCAGCAGCCAATCACAGCGCAGCCTCACCGCGGTCAGGTGACCATCAGGAGTTTCAGAGAGCAGACTGAAGGATAATTAAATGAAACGGATATTGCTTAAAGGTGACCCACATCTTCGGTCATCATCACTTTGTGTCTGTATTGGTGATTACTAGCAGCATTTAATTAAAGTCAGAGCGATAACAGTCATGGACTAATGACATTGTTCAGTTTTCTCTGTCCATGACTGTTGGAGGTGATGATAGCGTTATTAATGCATATGTATCACATCAATTAAACAATTATGAGTAAACATTTATTTTTATTTTATATATGTTTGATAGATTTAAAGTTTTAGTGTATTTTAATGTAGTTTTTAAAAATAATATTTTTATATAATTAATGATATTATATATAAATAATTGTATTTATATTATAAATATATCATATCAAGTGAACATTAAGAGGTAATGAAAATTAAATATTTATTAATTTATTCATTATTCACTTTATTACTTTATGGATGTTCTTGTATTTTTAGAATATGCGTGTGTGTGTGTGTGTGTGTGTGTGTGTTACTAATTATTTTAATATTCAGCATTTAGTATCATATGATGTATAATATTATTTATAAGTATATATATTCTTTTTTATATTTTCAGGAAGTGTCAGGTAATCAAATAACAATAGTTAGTGAAGTATATCGATACCTCCCTGTATTGGTTACTAAAGTCTTATTAATGAAGTCTCATATCTGAGTCAAGCTGCAGTAAAAAATAAGCTAAACATGTGCATCATCTTAAAGATCTGGCGTTTAATTGGTTGTATTCTGCCACAGTCTGAACTTCAGAAACATGAATGTGAGTCTGACTGTAACTGGTCGTTGTAAAGCCACGCCACACTCCTCTATTCTCCTGCTTTCACACCGCCAGAAAAGGTCATTGAAACTTTTTATCTTCCGATTCTGACTTCTTTCTCAGAACTGTGAGATACAAACTCTGAATTGTGAGAAAATAGTGAACTGCAAGATATAAAGTCAGAATTGTGAGAAAATATTAAATTGCAACAAAATACTCAGAATTGTGAGAAAAATGTCACAATTGCGAGACAATAGTCAGAATTGCGAGATATAAACTCGGATTTGTGAGAAAATAGACAGTTGCGAGATATAAAGTCAGAATTACGAGATATAAATAGATTTATAATAAAAAAGTCAGAATTTTTTAATGTAAACTCCATAGGCGCAAATCACGGGGGGGGACATCTGAGGGTTGTCCCCCCTAAAATATAATTGAAATATGTGTATTGTAAATAATATAATGATAATTAAACTAATTGTGTTAGTAGTAAAACAATACAAATAAAAACGGAGCAACAACAAAAAAAAAAAGTTTAAAACATCTCGAGTTCCCCCTGCTTTGCCTCACATTGCTTTGGTCCACTGCCTGCTCCTCTTTTACCTCACCACCACTGGCACACACACACACACACACACACACACACACAAACACACACAGTCCGGTGTGAGACGGTGTTGCCACGCATACGATAATTATCGTATTTGTACGATAATTTTTACCTCCGTACAATGTACGATCAATAAAGAAAAACATCCCATAATGTTTTAATATGCGCCGCGACAGTCACTGAAAATAACGGGATAGTATTTAGTCTCACTGCTTCTGTCCAACAATACGCCTCGTTATCTACTGTGGTAATTTGCAGGTCGTGTCAAAATGTTGTTGGTTTAGAATAGATGGACATTTCCAATCTGGCAACACTGGTGTGAGAAAACAACGCGTTTCAGTAGTTGCTGAACTCCATAAGTCAAGCTTACTTTATTCACATTAAACATGATGACGTGATTCTTTTCTCCTTAATATAGATGATGCTGAGTCATTAATAAATCGTGTCCAAAAAATATTGTGTACTAATTTACTTTTGTCACCGATGTAGTCTGCGCTGTTAGCGGTTCTAACGGTTACCCTTGTTTTACCTAGCTTGTTTAATAACATCTTACACACACCCATAGTGTACGCATATACAAGTCTTGTACGTTAGATTAGATTAGTGCGGGTGCTCATTTAGATTTTCCCGCGTTCACTATGATTTAGTCGGTTTCAGATGACCGTGAGATATTTGGCATGCTAAGTATCTGGACCAGTCGGCGATTCAAAATCATGCTGTCTGAAAAGTGTTCTGACTGAAAACGACATCGGCGATGACCGACAGCCAATGAGAGAGCAAGATACAGAGCGGCGGGAGTTCGGGGAGGAGTTATAGACCACAATATCAGCAAGTATTGCTTCATTTCTTCTCTGTCTATTTGGACCCATGGAATGGAAGATAAATTAGTATAAATATAGCAGGAGCACCCGTGTCTGTTTGACGTTTCATCTGAGCTATCCTAGTCTCACGTGAAAACACTGGTCTTGCAGTGTGATATCGCGTTGTTTTCTTGTCACATCTCGTGGCTGTTTGGTTGTGAAACCTAGTTTATGTGCGAGTTGTTGGCGATTCTTCCTATTATAATTTTATTACAAGCTGTACTGTCTAGTTTCATATAAGGGCATGTTTCTTTATCATTTTTATGTATAAATCTTTCTAAATTATCTACAGCATTGCAAACGGTACATCAGGATCCACCATTGACAATTTTCACCATCGCACCAGCTCGAAATATTATGAAATAACCATACTTGTACAGTACATCTGACGTATGATGATCAGCACAGCAGAACAGTGGCAGCAGTTTGTAAAATAAGCACAAAAAGAGAGAAAAAACATTGCACGATTAAACAACAGCTGCAAACAAAAGCATGCTTCCTCTTCAAACACTCAAGAGACGCACAAATGCACGACGGCGTCCTCTGAGACGCGCCATTTACATGAAACAAGCCACTCATGAGAAACAAATGGCCTTAATTAAGCACTACTAATTAACTCTGTGTGTGTGTGTGAGAGAGAGAGAGAAAGAGAGAGAGTGTGTGTGTGTGTGTCTCTAAAGAAGTTATGACATTCTGCCCACTGTAGCAATGTGTGTGAACAGGTGAAAGCAGCCCACACTCACCAACACCAGCGGTGCATTGTGGGAAAATCCTCATGACAGTTTACCATGGCAACAGTTGTTTCCACCAAAACACTACCGTTACTGTTGGTATTAATTATCATCACAAAGACTTTACAATTATTATGGTTTAACGAAGTAGTAAAGCTATTTGTCCTTAAAGTTTCCATCGTAACCATATATACATATAAAGAATTGTTGTGTTTGTTAAGGCTTCATTTATTTGATCAGAAATACAGTAAAAACTGTGAAATATTATTAGTTTCAAACATCTGTTTTCTGTGTGAATCTGTGTTAAAGTGTAATGTATTTCTGTATTTTCAGCATCATTCCTGCAGTCTTCAGTGTCACATGATCTTCAGAAATCAGAATAATATGATGATTTACTGCTCAAGAAACACTTCTGATTATTATCAATGTTGAACACTTAAAATTTTTGTGGAAACTGTGATACATTTTATTTTTCAGGATTGACAAATGAATAAAAAGTGAAAAAGCATTTATTTGAAATAGAAATCTTTTTAAACATTATAAATGTCTTTACTGTCACTTTTGATCAATTTAATGCATCCTTGATTAAGTAAATTAATAATTCCTTAAAGAAAATAATAATAATTTAAACGTATGGATCAGTTAGTTATATACAGTACATGTAATAAAACATTGTTCTTCCTCTGTTTTTCTTATAATATTTGTCATTTTTAGTAACTATAGTTTATATTGTTACTAGTGTAAAACTTAGTTTTTATTGCTACTAGTGTACAATAATAATAATAATAATAATAATAATAATAATAATAAACAATCATGAAACTTTTCCCTTTATGGAGATCCCATATCCATTTACTCTATCTATTATTTTTTTCTGATAAAATGTCGAGATTATACTGTATGCGGTTGCTAAGGTGTTGAGTGATTTGCTAGGGTTTTCTGAATGGTTACTAGAGCATTGCTATGATGTTTTGGCTGGTTACTATGGAGTTGCTATGTGGTTGTTAGGGTGTTGTGGCTAGGCAATATGCAGTTGCTATGGTGTTGTGGCTGTTACTATGGGGTTGCTAGGATGTTGTTGCTGGTTGCTCTGTTGCTGATGACTGAATTACCAGCACACCTCTCCTTAAAAACTTATTTGTTGTTGTAGGATTTAATTTGACTTTTCATAAGCAACACATCAAATTTAACATGAAATTTAGATGGAAACCCAACTGAAATGGTAAATTCTGTGTGTATTTACAACTCTGTTCTGATGTTTCACACCAGTATAACAGAGCTGTCACACTCAGTTCCTGGAGGACCAGAGCTCTGCTCTACTCTAACCTAGGTTACTTTCATTTTCATTAAAAAATAAATAAATTATATATATATATATATATATATATATATATATATATATATATATATATATATATATATATATATAAATAATATAAATAAAAAAATAAAATGTATTGCACTTTCTAAGGACAGTATCATCTCAGTTTCATTAATGTATTGCTGAATCATCAGGTATCATTAATTATCTCAGGGCGTTTTTGATTGAGCATTACTCTTCAGTACTCTTAGTTCTTCTGAATGACAATCCTACCTGTCTATTCTGCTGTGTTGGGCTCATGACTGGAGCTTGGGAACGTTACTGGGCCTTGCTCTTCACTGTTAGCAGCAAACTGGACTAGAGGCGGCTGCTGCTGAAGAGTTACAAGAAAAAGTTTGATACATGAGCGGTGGTTTGCAAACAACGTTGTTTTGCAATGTCGCTAGCTTCTTGAACTGCTCCTAACTACTTAGCTTACTTACCCCGGCCTCGTCGACTCCGTTTGTTTAGTTTTTTTGAGGAAAAACGTGCTCAGTTTAGAACATTTGTCCGCGTCAGTTTCCAAAGCTTTCTTCTTATTTATTCTGGACTTTTCAGCGCCGCATTTGCGCTTTCTGTTATCCATTTTTATCTCACGTTTTTATTTTATTTTGAGCAACTTGCTAACGTGTTGGGGGCGGGGCCAGGGAGTCAACAGATAATCACGTCATCATTATCTTGCAGGCTGCACTCTGCGAGAAAATATTAAATAAAAAATAGTGGGACGGTGGTAAAATAATAAATAAAAAGAGTTGGGCTGCAGTAAAATAATAATAATAATAATAATATATTTCAACCCAGTGCCATGACAACAACTGCCTTCGCAGCCAAAAAAGGATAACAGGTGTCCTGACATTTTAGCCAATCCGGGCCTGCTTAGATCTGACTATAAGCATTTTAAAATATAGACATATTATAATATAATAACAAGTACTGAATTTTTGTAGCTGTATTAATCCAGATGGCATGTAATGAGTAACGGCTCTGATTAGTGTAGCAGTGTAGGCTACAGTGTGTGTGAGATGTGGAGGATCTGTGTGTGTGTGTGTGTGTGTGTGTTTCTCTTCAGGGGGATGTAGTTCCAGCTCTGAATCCGAACACAATGACTTCATGCAACATTACAATCCAATCTCTGCAAATACAACATCAAAGTGAAAAAGTAACAAGATGTGAAATTTAAACTCGCTCGTATTTACCGGCAGACAACGGCTTCATTTCTCGCTTGAGGCGTTAAAGAAAGAAAGAGCTCAGTGAACAACGAGCCGAAACTAACGGAGCACCGCAGCCGGGATGAGATGAGAGTCTGTGATCACCTCCAATGAGCAACAAACAGAAGGAACCCCATCCAGCACTGAAGAACACAGCTTCACCTCCCCTGACACACTCACATCACCTCCATCACCCAGCTCTATCTGTGAAAGCTGTTCTGATTGGTCCAGTAAGCAGCACTCATCTGCACACGTATAGAAGCTAATATTCAAAGAATCTCATAGTTTCATAAAATGTAAAAACCAAGGTAAACACAATTTTATGAGTGATATAAAATAACATATCACATATTTAATTCTCTCTCTATATAAACTGTACTATATATAAAATAAAAAATATACAATATTGAATTAAATGTTTCACACACACACACACACACACACATATATATTTGTTATTGAAAATTTTCTTGATATTGATTACGCTAAAATACTCATGAAGAATATGATTTTGTGGTGTACAGTCATGCATAGCATATAATAAAAAATTATAAAATTAAATCAATCAATCAATCATTAGTTAATATTACCTACAAAAAAATACTGCACTATTTATTTCATATATTTTATATTAGGATATATTATATAACAATAAAAATTATATTATATTTGCTTTTATAATGTGCACTTGTGGGTTTTGTGTGTGTGCAATTGTGCATTGTGTATAAAAATTCTTCTGCGTCTCATGCATCTATAAGAACATGATGACATCATCGAGGTGCAGCAACACTTAGCCTTTCTTTCTCCTCATCGTTTTGCACATCTTCTCTTTTAATTATTTGGGTTTTCTGTACGTTCTCCCTCGAATCATCATCCGTATCCTGACTGTGTCGGTCTCTGCTCCGCTAGTTTGTCAGATGCTCTTGAGAGAATTCATAAAAAGCCAGAGAAGAGGACAACAGTGCAGCCGAGTGAAAGCATTTTCATGTTCAGCCGTATCCCAGAAGCCCCCTCCCCCCCCACCCCCCCCCCACACACACACACACTCACACGGACACACACTCTCACACACACACATGGACACACACACACGCACACATACACATATACACACAAACACACACACACACTCACACGGACACACACTCTCACACACACACATGGACACACACACACACACACACACATATACACACACACACACACACAATCTGAGCTTCTGAAGAATCAAATGTCCCTGTTATCTGAGGAAACCCTGAGCAGCTCGTGTGGTGTGATATGAAGCTGATTATGTTCATTGATAACAGAAGATTACAGCTCATCTGAGGTTCATAAGAACTACCTCGTAGCAGTTTCTATAGAAAACACTTCAGAAACGGAGGATCTTTGAAGAAGGCCACATATAGCCTATCATCGGGTAACTTATTAATCTTGACTATTTAGAGAAAGATTTATATTATTTGATTGACTAAATCACACACTCTGCAATTAATATTGTTCCAGCATTGACGACATAGAAACTCATCAGTTTGGTTTTGATTGCTCTTTTTATTTTTTAAAGAAATAGTTCATCCAGAAATTAAAATGTTCTCACTCTCAGATCATCCCAGATCAGGATCATCTTGTGTCTTCATCAGATTTGTGGAAATGTAGCACTGCGTCAGTGTCTCAGCAATGGATGTGAATGGGTGCCGTCAGAATGAGAGTCTGATAAAAACATCACAATAATCCACAGCACTCCAGTCCATCAGTTCACAACAATGTCAGAAGACAAAAGATTAAACAAATCCATATTTTTAACTAAAGTACAAGTCCATAATCCATAATAACGCTTCCTCATTCTGACGGCACCCATTCACTGCAGAGCATCCATTGATGAGACACTGATGCAGTGCTACATTTCTCCAAACCTGATGAAGAAACACACTCCTCCTGATCTCAGATGAACTGAGGGGGAGCAGGGTTTAATTTCTGGGGGAACTGTTCCTTTAACTGTGTAATAGGACATTAGCTTTAGTTTGGTTGTGAGGTTTATTTAGTTCATGAAAAACCGTTCTGTCATGTTCGTTCGTTTGTTTATTCGTTTTTCTGTTCCCTTTAATACCACCTTCAACTTTCACCATCTATCATTCTTTCATCCATCTATACCTTAAACCTTTAAATCCTAAAGACTTTTTACATTTATAAGGTTTTCAAAACTTTGAGTTTGTTGACAATCTACTTAAATAGTTAAAAACTTTTTTAATGAATATTTTTTCCAAAAGAATAATTATGTACTGCTATTTAATAAAGCACTGGAGGCTGTCTGAAATAACAGTATAGCACAACCTCTTATGTTCTGATTGTTAACGCATGATCCTTTGTCTCCGGGCTCTCCAACACTTAAATACGATCCCAACATCTGTGTGGAAAAGACCATACACTCATCCGCTCGATTCCCTCCGGTATCCTCCAGGAGAACATGAACAGAGAAGTCTGAAAGAAAAGCCATTTGATTTTAATCAGGGGCCAGAGCGAGGGCAGAGCTGCTCTTTCTGTGGGATCGATGGTTCGGGACGTGCGCTGTGTCTCATCAGACGAAACCGTCCACACACACACGTCTGCTGGAGATGATCCACGCGTCAGACTCAACACTGATCCACGACACACTGCTTCTGCTGTTTTCATTAAAACTAGCTCCATGAGAGCGACGGTGTTTCCCAGGGGCTCAATAACAACAGAACCAGAGACAAAGATCCACAGAGATGATTAACGCTCACACGGAGGACGCGTTTCCCTTTTGCTATGAGGGGAACTGTGCTCGATTTACTAAACTAAAAAAAGCCCAGTCCTAAATGAAGACAAATGAGTGAGTGTGTAGCAGATATGATCATTTAAAAAACCCAAGAAAAAACAAGCACACAAAGGGAAGGTAACGTGGAGTAATGTGAAATACAGAGCAGAACATGCCCTGAAACTATAAGTGAAGAAGAACTTGTTATTATATATAATGCAGATTCAGTTTCGTTGATGCTGAGCAACATCACAATCCAGAATATGAGTGTTTTATATATATAGTGGTGAAAGAATCACTCTCCTATCTATCTCTCTCTCTCTATATATATATATATATATCAGTGGTGGGCATAGATTGATTTTTTTAAATCTAGATTAATCTCACTGTAATCCTGGAATTAATCTAGATTAAAATGGCTCATTTAAATTCTGCCGAAGGTATTCAGAATTTGTGTGCTACCCAAATAAAATAATAACTAAAAAGTAATGTTAAGTCTTTGAGAACGGGTTTCTTAAGACAGGTGGTGCATTACACCAGGGGCTCATCTCTTGTTTCCAAAATGCATCACAAACTGCTTGAGAAAGCTGTAAACAAACTCCGCATTGCACTAAGTGTAGTAACGCCTCTTTCACACATAATCCGTCTGCTGTGCATATGAGTTGCCTAATTTTTTTATGCACCATGTTTGTGCAGTGCAGCGATCGTTTACGCACCGAGTAGCAGACTGCAAACGCGTCCTGTGCTGCTTCTGCACCACATACATAACGCACACAGACTGCATACACACTGCTGACGGAGTGTGTGTGAAACAGGCGTGCATCTTGTCGAGGTTTCCATTGGGAAGCTTCTTATAAAAAATCCCTGAAGCAAACCCGGCGGCTTCAGCTGCATCCATGTTAGCACGTCACGTTTGATGTGGTAACTTCACAGTAGGTATACACACAGGTTTAAAGACTCGTTCTCGCCCCTACAGATCCGGCTAGGTATACATCCGCGCTAAAATATCAAGGTGAAAGTCATCATAGCTCGCGTAATATAAACCCAGCTCTCAACCCAAATTTGAGAATAGATTAACGGCAATATTTTTTTTTTATCACCCGATAAGAGTCTCACATTAACGCAGCCCACCACTAATATATATATATATATATATATATATATATATATATATATATATATATATATATATATATATATAATATAAATGTATATATTTATATACAATAAATCACTATTTTTTATTATTTAATAAAATATATTTACAAATTATATAATAAAAATGTAACTATTTATATCTTAATATATGATTAATATTATTATTACTTTTTTTTTTCTACATAATTTGTATATATTATTTTGAATATATAGAGCCCTTCTTGTTGATTTTATAAGTATATTGTGAAGTTTCTATGATATAGTTATGTGAGTTGTGTCATCCACTCCCTCAGGCCACAGTCAAGCACTCTTCTTCTAAGCGGTGATCTCCACACTCAGGCTTTGTTCTCAGCGAGCCATAAAGTCCTCAGAGGGACTGGAGGAGTTGAGAGACGCATTTAAATCAGAAAGAGGCTCTTACCCGTCTCGCAGTTCTGCCCGCTGAAGCCCTGTGGACACACGCAGATGTTGGGAGACGAGCAGGAGCCGCCATTCAGACAGCGGCCATCACAGAGAGCTGCAGGTCAGAGAGAGGACAGACGGGTCAGGGGACGGTTTAGGGGACGGGTCAGGAGATGGGTCAGGGGACAAGACAGGGGACGGGTCAGGAGATGGGTCAGGGGACAAGTGGGACAGCAGATGGACGCGGGGCTCACCTCTGCAGTCCGTGCCGTTGCCGGTGTATCCAGGTTTGCAGGAGCAGCTGTGGCCCCCGACAGTGTTGAAACACAGAGCGTTCTCATCGCAGCTGTGCTGACCGGACGCACACTCATCATGTTCTACAGACAGAAAACACACACACTGTGAGTCAACAACAACTCTGATCATGTGCTTCTTTTTCACTTCATGTGATCTTTATATAGAGATGCTTTTCACCAAACAGTCAGTTCTTAGAAATAAAATCAGGTGATTAACATCAGGCAGTTTTCATTAAATAATAAAGATTCCCTTAATAATATGAAATATGTTTTAGTACATAACAGGTTATTACTGTAACTATATATATATATATAAACTTCTCATGACTTGAAATAAAATAAACTTTAACTGAAATAAAATAAAAAATTACTGTAACTATATATATATATATATATAAACTTCTAATGACTTGAAATAAAATAAACTTTAACTGAAATAAAATAAAAAAAACATAAAGCTTATTTAGTTCATTTATTTTATGTAGTTTAAGTTGATGTACTAAAAAAAGTTAAACTGAAATATAAATTATTGACATTAAACAGAGAAATAAAATTTAGTAATAAAATGTAAATTTAGTAATAGCAGTTCGTAGCAGTGAATGAAGATGTATCATATCGATCACAAGTGCAGTATGGAGTACCTCAAGGCTCAGTACTAGGGCCGCTACTCTTCATGCTTTATATGTTACCCTTGGGAGATATCATCAGGAAACATGGTGTTAGCTTTCACTGTTATGCTGATGATACGCAGCTCTATATTTCCTCGCAGCCCGGTGAAACACACCAATTTGAAAAACGAATGGAATGCATAGTCGATATAAAAAACTGGATGACAAGTAATTTCTTACTGCTAAATTCAGAAAAAACAGAGGTGTTAAGTATAGGACCTAAAAACTCTGCTTGTAATAACCTAGAACACTGTCTAAGACTTGATGGTTGCTCTGTCAATTCTTCGTCATCAGTTAGGAACCTAGGTGTGCTACTTGATCGCAATCTTTCCTTAGAAAGCCACGTTTCTAGCATTTGTAAAACTGCATTTTTCCATCTCAAAAATATATCTAAATTACGGCCTATGCTCTCAATGTCAAATGCAGAAATGTTAATCCATGCATTTATGACTTCAAGGTTAGATTATTGTAATGCTTTATTGGGTGGTTGTTCTGCACGCTTAGTAAACAAACTACAGCTAGTCCAAAATGCAGCAGCAAGAGTTCTTACTAGAACCAGGAAGTATGACCATATTAGCCCGGTCCTGTCATCGCTGCACTGGCTCCCTATCAAACATCGTATAGATTTTAAAATATTGCTTATTACTTATAAAGCCCTGAATGGTTTAGCACCTCAGTATTTGAATGAGCTCCTTTTACATTATACTCCTCTACGATCCAGTGTAAAGACCTTGTCTCAGAGGAGCACCAGGACAAGACCACAGGAAACAGATGATTCTTCTGCACAATCTGACTTTGCTGCAGTCTGGAATTGAACTACTGGTTTCGTTTGGTCAGAGGAGAACTGACCCCAACTGAGCCCGTTTTCTCCCAAGGTTTTTTTCTCCATTCTGTCACCGATGGAGTTTCGGTTCCTTGCCGCTGTCGCCTCTGGCTTGCTTAGTTGGGGTCACTTCATCTACAGTGATATCATTGACTTGATTGCAAATAAATGCACAGACACTATTTAACTGAACAGAGATGACATCACTGAATTCAATGATGAACTGCCTTTAACTATCATTTTGCATTATTGACACACTGTTTTACAAATGAATGTTGTTCAGTTGCTTTGACGCAATGTATTTTGTTTAAAGCGCTATATAAATAAAGGTGACTTGACTTGACTAATAAAATTTAATCAGTATTATTGCACTGATGAAAATATGTATGAAAAAAATAGATAAAAACATAAAAAAATGTTGCCTAAAATAAAATAAAATGTAACTGAAAAAAAAATATAAAAAAATCGTAAACTTATTTTATTTCACCTAGCTTCCAAGGCAAATTTTTCTAATTTTCATTTAGTTTAACTTGATGTACTAAATAATTAAAATTAAAAATTATTAAAATTGTACATAAAAAAGACGAATAAATAAAAATGACAAAAACACAAATAAACTTTAACTAGAATTAAATGAAAACAGAAAATACAAAGTTAAAAACGTATATGAATAAACCTATAATAGAAACTTTTAGGTGAAATAAAAATTGTTATGTGTGATAGAATAAACTTTAAATTAATTAAAATAAAACATAAAAACCCTAATTTAAGTCATGTATTAAGCCAACACTGAATTTAACTTATACCTGTAATAAAATAAATACATTGAAATAAAAATCTTTTACATTTAAAGCTGCAGTAGGGAACTTTTGACGCTCTAGCGGTTAATAAACAGAACTGCTTGCGTCTTGCGGAAGAACATCGTAGCCGGAACTACTTCTCTCTGTTTATGTCTATGAAGAATCACAAAGGTACTGGGTTACTCCGCCGCGGTACCCCCGAAGCAATCTAAAATAGTCCGAATATAAACACTTATTATAGGTGCACCCTAGTGATTCAAGACAAGCTAAAAACACGGTTTGGAAAATGGATTCATGGTGTACTCGCTTATTATGTTCATTTTTCTACATTTTGAACACAAACAAAGTTACGGACCACAGCTCTGATTGGTTGTTTTTTACCGGGAGCGCATGACTTTCTGCAAATGGCAATAGGACACTGGGAGGAGCCAGAGGAGCTTGATTTTTTCACAGATTATCTGTCTCATATTATACTGTCAGGACATAATGACAGGTTTAACAAATATGTAAAAAATATTTTTTTACAAAAGTTCCCTACAGCACATTTAATTTACTCAATTAAATTGACTTTTCATGAGGGATTGTGAGATACATTCATCTCTTAAGATTTCATCAAATCTCTCAGCGGATATTTACACAAATGAGAGGATATCTACAGCATGTGCCTGTGATTCAACTGCTTTCATTGAGTACTGCACATTCTTACACTCAAACCGAAGTGATCTGAACTTTGAGAGTCATTTAAGAAACAAAATATCATTGTTCCCTGTCAAGGGAACTTCGAACTGCGTCCTCTGAAGGGACATACTTTAAAAAATGCCAACGTGTTGGCCGGCGACAGCCTCTGACGTCGCTACCGGCGCGACTATAAATATGCGCCCGTAGGACCCGTCACTTATATTCTTCATCTTTATTGACTGTTTTGTTTGAAGCCTGCATCTGAGAAATGACCAAAATGGTAAGAGTGATCTATTATTGTTATCATGGCATCCACTAGCAAGGCGTTTAGAAAGTGTGTGCATCCATGTCAATGTTATTTGACACCTGATGACACACACACTCCTTGCGTCTCTTGTTTGGGCGAAGAGCACGTGAGCGATGTCCTTGAGGGGGCTGCGAGCTGTGAGCGTTTTTCTGTGAAAAAGCTCCGCTCTCGTTTGTCTCTCTTTTCGAGGAAAGAGGGACAGCCATCTGGATCTCGCCGCTCAGGACCCGCTGCTGCCGAGGCATGGAGGAGAATGAGCTCGTGGGGATCACAGGTGGATTTCACTGAGGAGTGTAGAGAGGGACTTTTCCTCTCACACTTTCCGGAGGCAAACGAGACTGAACTTCAGGAGGAAGATGCGTTGTCATTAACCCATTCTGACACTGAAGTTAGTGCTCTGCTGGGTTCTACCCAGAAAGAGCAGGAGATGTCTGAGAGTGGCGAAGCTGAGGCTGAGCCGCTCATTTCTCCTGCTCTGCGTATGGGGAGCTGTTAGAGGTTATGGATCATGCCACGGCAAAATTAGACTTGCCATGGAAGCGTGCCAGAAAGGTAACGTCACGAGGTCGCCTCGATGAGCGTTATTTGTCTGACCATAGCCCGCCAGCCCAGGTGAGCCTTCCATTCTTGCCTGACTTGCATGCAGAAGTAAAAAAGGAATGGAAGAGGCTGTTTTCCTCTCGCATCCATCAGTTTCAGCATACGAGTTATGCTAATATCGAGGGCATGCACGAAAAAAGGCTATGAGAGGATGCCCCCTGTAGAAGAGACGCTGGCTAGCTATCTCTCTGTGGGGAAATGTCCTCTCTTAAATCTCCCTCTTTGCCATCTAAGCCCCTCCAGGATACATTCCGCTTAAATGGCAAATCATACGCGACAGCAGGTCAGGTGGCACGATGGCAGTGCTTCAGACTTATCAGGCTGACCTGCTGAAGGACCTGGATACAGGCGAGGGCCTTTCACCTGACCAGGGAGTCGAACTGCGCTGCACCACAGACCTCTCTCTCCGGGCTACCAAGCAGGCCGCCTCCGCCATGGGCAAGTCTATGGTGGCCATGGTGGTAACGGAGAGACATCTGTGGGTGAACCTGGCAGACATCGGGAGGGAAAAAAGGGGGTTTCTTCTCGATGCTCCGGTCTCGCCTTCTGAGCTTTTTGGTACCTCCGTTGAGATGGAGGTCGAAAAGTTCAGGGAAGCAAGGGCGCGCTCAGCTGCCTTTAAATCCTTCATTCCACGAAGATCCAGGTCCGAGCCCGAACAACAAAGGGGTCCTGGCCCATCTCGATCTGAGGATCGTAGACAGGCGCAGAAGGCTAGTGTAGGGCAGGGGCAAGAAGAACCGCGGGTCACGGAGAGGTAAGCAGGGTCTGAGGGATGTGATTCAGACAAGGCAGCGTCCTCGCCCGGATTAGAGCGATACCTAGTAGCTCCGGATGTTTTTTACCTCTGTTTTAACTTCTGTTTTTATCCTCTCCTGCCTAATTCCCCTGTAGCCACCAGCTCTCCACCTGATTGAGGTTAGGTGGAAAGTTTCTCACATAACAGTCTCCTTTCTTGGACCTATGTTGTTTTGGTTGGTTCTATGTTCATAGTAACCGCCTTACTGACGCTCCGGACCTTGTTTTACCTGCTTATGGGTATTATGTTGCTGGTGGTTATATGCCTTCTAACAAACTCTGTGAGTTTCCTTTACAGAGCCTGGCTGATCATCAGAATTGGCACAGCACTGCAGGGAATTTCATGGATGTCCGGCCAGGTCACCCTGAGGGGCCGCCTGGCCGCTTGGCGCATCCGGGGAGGTAGTTATGGAGTCTTTCTGTATGTACTGCCTCAGGTGATGCTCCCCTCGCTTGAGGGTTGAAGCTCGCCTCTCCCGTGCGATCCAGCGCCTCTGCGATGCTTAGCCAGTGTGTATTTGTTATACACCTCAAGCAGTGCCGTCGCTCCCTACATGCAGAGTACACTGTCTGCGTAGGGCACCAACTCCCCGAGGGGGCACCATCCCAGTCGCTCAAAAACAAAAAAACAAAAAAAAAACACCTTCCGCCATTCTCCCATCCATGTTCACGACCGCTTGCACCTCATGTTTGCTGAATATTCATAATTGATGAATGAACATCAACAATCCAGTGCAGAGAAAGGAAAGCTAAAGAAAGTAAAAAAAAAAAAAAAAAACAGGCATAAAGTTGGCTTGACATTGGACATTCGAGAGTCTCAAATTCAGGGACCGTCTCTAAAGTTAGATGCGATATTGGTATACACTTTTCTAACGTCAGTAGCATTTGAGGAGAAAGACTTGCAGTCATAAAACAATTGTAATGTGTTCATTTAGGTGTCTGCTACAATACACACCTTATACATTTTAATATATATTAAATAAATTATAAATCACTGCTTAATTTCCTTTTGCATGATTTCTTAATGCTTAAGACTATAAAATAAATTAGAGTCATAATAAAGTTATAGCCATAGGTAAATGTCGAGAGCTACAATTGTAATTTGTAAATAATACAAAATTTTCATTTACTTTTTTGTTTGATTAAAGTTCTATTTTCACCCCATAGTAATTATTTTTTTTCATCATCATATTTGAGGAAGGGGGGATAACAATACAATCCTGCTTAGGGCACACATTTGGCCAGCAGCGGCCCTGACCTCAAGCATCGCTTCCCTCAACATGAGGGGCTGTGTGGACTCCCACATACTGTGGTTATCAGGTAACCTTTCAGTACACACGCTAAGCATGTGTACTTTCTCAAAACCACATGGTGGTAAGTGTGCACGCAAGACTCACTTTCTGAAATCCTGTACGGTAAGGGTTACACGCTCCGCTTCGTTCCCTTTCTTAAGATGATTAGCTCTGAGGTTCCTTGGGCTTCATTCAACCAGTGTGTATTTGTTATACACCTCAAGCACCGCCCCTCAACATGGGGGGCTGTGTGGGCAATTCTCGTGGTAGTTTGCAGCGCTCCCCTTTTCTGAAAGGGTCGCCTATGAGCATGCTGCTCGGAGCTCGGACTCCTCCTCTCACGTTTTTTTCATCGGAGCGCTCCAGTACAACATACTGTTTTGAGACGCACTGTGAGAGCAGACATCCTTCTGAGGCAGGGGCTGAGGCTCGGGAATGGCGCCTTCGCACCAAGGTGTTGAAGCAGAGTTGGAGAGGTTGGCCAGATTTGAATGGATCGGTTTTGCGGCTCGAGAGAGCATCGCACTATCCCCTCTGCCTTCCTCTTACTCATCCAGCTCCATTGGGGCTGTACGCCATGGTACAGGCATGGCCGAGGCTTCATCTGTACGTTCCGTCCTCTGTACGTTGGTTACAAATGTAACCATGGTTCCCTGAGAGGGAACGAGACACTGCGTCCTCTAGCTCCCTGCCATGCTTCGGACGCAAGCTTCATGAAGAAGATAAGTGACGGGTCCTACGGGCACGTATTTATAGTCGCGCCGGTAGCAACGTCAGAGGATGTCGCCGGCCAGCACATTGGCGTTTTTCAAAGTATTCTTCAGACACGGGTCACGACGAGGTGTTCCCCATAGTGTCCCTTCAGAGGACGCAGTGTCTCGTTCCCTCTCAGGGAACCATGGTTACATTCATAACCTGAGACGTTTCTATTGCAGATTAAATCTACTTTCTATTAAATCTACTGGTGAAAATGACACTATGTGCATTTTTTTTTTCACCTTTTTTACAGGGACATATAGAACTTGATTTGTTAGAACTAGATTTGTTGTTTTCAGATAATATATTTCAGAGAATACAGCTTGAATTCAATTGGTTTTATTTACCTTTGGCAAGTAGTTGTTGTATTTTTCTTGCTTTAAGAATAAATCTGATAAACTGTAATGAGATGTATGCATTTGCCAAAGGGGTCAGAGATGACAAGTAATAAAACAAATATTAAAATCTAACAAAATATACTTATAAAATAAAATAAAAACAGCTGTATTTTTGTTCCATTTACAGTAAATAAATACATAAATACATTTTATATATACTTTTTATTGATTAATTTTTGAAGAGAGCAGACTCCTGCAGATGTTTTGCAGCGCAGCATGTTGAATTGAGCTTTATGATTTGTGGCGTCCTCTCAGCTAGTCTCTGTCATTGTTAACCTTCATTTAACCTCCACAAAGCTGCAGACCGTTCAGTTCTGAAGATTCTCCTCCGTCTACAAGTTGTGCCAGTTTTTATTCACCTGAAAGCGTCTGAAATTTGGGACTGAATGAAAGTGGTCTGATCAAAAGAGGAAGTCACGGCCGATGCAGCTCAGCTCTCAAACTCTAAAATGACATTTTTCATTTCCCATAGTCCCACCGCTGCTGCCCAGACAAAACCACATTGACACGAGAGAGACGACAGACGTGTATGAGGAGAGAAACAGGACAGAGAATACAGCACCACCAGCACACACACACACACACACACACACTCACACGCGCGCACACACACACATACACACACTCACACGCGCGCACACACACACATACACACACTCACACGCGCGCGCATACAGACACAGAAACACACACACACACACACACACACACACACACACACACACACACACACACACACACACACACACACACACACACACTCACACACACACACACACACACGTGGAGTGAGCCGATTCTGGTCTCTCAGATAACAGGTTTCTTACACACCACAGGAGAGAGAGATTATGGGGCTAATCGTCACTCGAGGTCCCCAAATACATAAGAACACAATGATCATTCTCTGACTGAATGTTGTAGAAATGTGATGAGACAATTGCTAGGAACAGTTACAAAGAAACAGCAAGTAATGCATTGAAAATAAATAAATAAATAATTTTGAAATAGAAAATTAGCAATAGTATTTTTGTAAAATATACTAATATATATATATATATATATTTAAACAAATTATATTATATTTATACGCGCCATCCACTGATATAGTGATACAATAGTAATGCTAATCTACTAATTGTCCAATCGGGTTTTATAGCATTTAATTTTAAGATTTAAAATATATTTAATTCAAATATTACTGTAGAAATGTAGCATATTGCTGTCTTATTCAGTTTTGTATTATGTTGTTTTGAACATAAGTTTAACAGTTGTGAAAACAGTATGTAAGCGTTTGTAACCTGGCCTGTACGTACAAAGAGTTTTGTCAGTTGTGTGTGAGTGAGAAAATAATTCATCAAATTTGAGAGATGTAGTCGTTGAATGCATTTTGTGCCAAAGCAATGATAATTGATCCTCAGTTTAGCCCAAATAGACTTCTGTTGTGCTCACTGTGTGAAGAGTTCTGCAAAAGTGACCTAAGTATTGAGAAACGTGTCCTAGCATCTCTAAAAAAACTGTAAGCATAAAGTCACTTCATTTTTATACATTTTTCACAAAATAAAGCTTCATATTCTTTCATTTTGCTTCTCAAGTAAATGTCTCTTTTTTGCCACTGAACATTAATTCTCCTGAAAGTCTCAATGAAAAAGCAACATTTGACACCAACAAATGCATCAACTGAATGCAAAGGATAAAAATCATCTGCCAGTTGCATAACTGAAGCTTTCTTAGCATGAGTGTTGTTTTCAGAGCTCACAGACTACACAGTAGACCTCAGCTCAGACCAATCAAACATTTATCAGCACATCTTCTCCAGGAACGAATGACCTTCTCCACAGAGACAGAGAGCAAGTGTTTCTGTAGCGCTCAGGTCTGGATCAGCCGTGTGTGAAGTGTGTTTGTGTGGAGGACGAGGAAATCCTCTCTGGGTTTCCATCTTCAGCAAACCGAGGATCCGGAGCTCTTAATTACAGCACCTGTGGCATTATTAGGAGGAAGTGGAGTACTTCATTTCCCCTCTCCTCAAAGCCACGACACACACGATGTTCTGCGTCTGAGGCACGAGAGCGACTCGTCTCATTAAAGGTTGGGCGCTTTCAGGGTAACGAATGGGCGCCTTTTGATTACGTACGGCTGGCGCACATCGGGTGAGGGTTTTTATTCTCGTTTTTCATGAAGTGGAGCTGGAATTAAGACAGGCATTCCCATCCCAAACTGACTCTGATGGAGCCAGAGCAACACACAGAGCCCAAAACACATTTAGAAAGTGTGAAGGTCTACATCTTCATACAGAGCTTTCAGGGTTAACACTTCCTGCGATTAAGAGCATGCATCTCAGTGCTTCTGGAAGCTGCTTTATGGTCTTAGTATTCATTCTCCTTTCATAATCAAGAGCTAATGGTAATGCCGGAGCGTGGAGGGGTTCAGTATCCCGTGATTATGGCTGTATATGAGTCAAACTCAGAGGATCTGACTGTGTCATTACTGTGGGGAGTCGACTTAATCACACGAACCCAGGGATTCTGGGATTGCTGGGCTCTTGTAGCTCACAGACATTTTAATATCAATCCGTACGATAGAATGTGATCCATCAGTCTCTCATATTCATCTCTGGGGGGATGCAGGGAATTAAACGTTAGAAATAATCCTGCAGGTGTAATGTGTGTTTATTGCTGAGTGTTTGAGACTGCTGATACTGAAGGTGATGGTGCTGGGTCTGTGTTCCTCACCTGTACAGGAGAAGTCATCGATGCGGATGAATCCAGTGTGACAGATGCACATGAAGGAGCCGGCGGTGTTCACACACTGTGTGTTCTCTCCACAGCAATGTCTGGCCTCCACACACTCATCCACATCTGCACAGAACACACACATCAGCTCAGCCTTCACCTGCTGCGCATGGATAACACTGAGAGTCAGCGTCTACACCGTCTGCTGTTAGATTCAGTGTCCGTCTGATGAATTCACTGACTTTTAAGAGGATATCCGTGACATTTCTGGTGAAAGAGCGATCGAACAGTGCTCATGTGTCATGGCTCCTTGAATTTATCACAGTAAGATCAAATAAGAGTTATTAAATCAAATCTCAGAGACTTACAGATCTAATAACAAGCCTGATGAATGTTCACCAGCGCCGAACTTCTGCATCCGTGATAAAGTCCGAGTGGCTTTATGGCTCAGGACTTCAAATGAAACTTTAACTTCAGCATAACCTCCATGGCTTCTCTTCTGTAATTCACTGAGTTTGTGCTTCATCTGTGGCTTATTCTTGAGGAATAACCAGGAATGATCATCCTATGGTGGCATTGCCCACAACACACACACTTCGCAGTTTTCCTCTGATTTCAACACTTTCTAAAGGTATATTAATGTAGATTATTTCAATCCAAGTAAAGTCACTATCAATGAGATACTATTACAGTTTTTAAGAGTAGATTACATTTTATTGGTGATGAATTCACAAACCCAAAACATTGAACAATCACACATAATCACAGACTCTACATGGTTCTGTCATGTCTCTTAACTCTTTGTTCTAGACTAATGCTGACTTCAGCTGGTTTGGTGTTTTTAAGAGCCGTGCTGGGACCGTCGCGTGTGATCAGACCGGAGTGTTTGTCTCTGAATGAGCTGTAAATGATGACTGATGAAGTCTGCTGTCGGTGGAGACCTGCGTCTCATCACAAACGTCTGTCCTACACGAGAGCACTTTATTCACATTGATTAGGATTAATACGGCCTGCCAGAGTCCATTCAGGAGCTCTACTCTCTTCACTGCTTCTAGCTGTGTATGACAGAGATGAGGAGATTCATCAGTTCATCACTCCAGGAGTTATCAGCAGCTTTTACTGGAAACTAAAATACAACAAATAAATACAAATTGCAGCCGCTTCATTTTATACTGAACTTGTAAAAATGCAAAAATGAATGATTAAATAAATATGAATGCAAACGTATGCCCTCCATCCATCGGGCCTCATTCATAACACACGAGCCGAATGAGTCTGTGTTTTCGGTGTGAATTTGATCATTTAAATAGTTTTCAAGAGTAAACCATTCAGTTTTAATGACACTTTTACACAGAAACTCATTCTGCTGCTTCATCAGTGTTGTGTCACCTGGTTCTGTTTCCTGTCTAAAGGGAAGTTCAGGCCGTGAAGCCGTATAATCTTCTCTAAACCTGACGACAGAGCCGCTGTCACTCACATCTCTCTTCATCTCATCTACAGTAATTACATTTGGGATTCAGCTGCACTTTTACAGTCAGTGCCAATTACCCCCGATCACCTCCAGACACTCCCGCTCCGAGCGGCAGGAAGTGACATCGCTCACTGAGTTCAGCCTGTCAGCTACACGCTGCTTTTGATAGATCTCATTTAAATGGCTGCAATGACTGCAAATGAACACGGTGAACTCCGGTCAAGGACACGCAGCTGAAACAGATGCAGAAATACTAGAAGAACCACTTCTGCTCTGAATCAGTGCCATTGGGTTAAAACAATTACACTTCTCAACAAAGACATTAAACTGATCAAAAGTGTCAGTGAAGACATTTATAATGCTACAAAAGATTTCTATTTCAAATAAACGCTGTTCTTTTGAACTTTTTATTCATCTGTGAATCCTGACAAATAAAATGTATCACAGTTTCCACAAAAATATTAAGTGTTCAACATTGATAATAATCAGAAATGTTTCTTGAGCAGTAAATCATTATATTATTCTGATTTCTGAAGATCATGTGACACTGAAGACTGGAGGAATGATGCTGAAAATACAGAAATACATTACACTTTAACACAGATTCACACAGAAAACAGATGTTTTACATTAGAATAATATTTCACTATTTTACTGCATTTTTTATCAAATAAATACAGCCTTGATGAGCAGAAGAGACTTCTTTTAGGATAGTTAGATTTCAGATAATTGGCAAAGTGGACACTTTAATTTGACATATTTTAATATTTCATCATTCATCATGTGTTCATCATTTAATTTCATTATTAAACTCTTTGAGAATCGTATGTCTGATTGAAATATAAATATATAAATTAATATATATATATATAAATCAAAATACTTTTATATATATTTATTGTAGTTTCAAACTGTTCTAATTTGAATTGATCTAAATTAATATAGAATGGTTTTCTGATACATAGGGCTTTACTCTTGAACTTTTATTATTATTATTTTTTTCAATAAATTAATGAATTATTACAATGAATGAGTTAACTGGTTGATTATTGGCTCCCGAGAGCGTGAAACATCAATATTCAGTGTTGTATAAACTTTAGGACTGTTGGTCAGCACATGTTGTCCAGAAGAAGTCACGTGTGGTCTGTGAAGCAGAAAGAGTTCAGTGTGTTCTCCTGTAATAATCAGCACGCTCCTCATCTTCCCAGTCCACCAGTCTCTCCAAAGCTTTATTATGCAGTAAAGCAGCGTGAAGCACACTTTCTGTGAAAGAGGAGCTGTGCTTTTCCCTCGAGCTCATGCCCTACAACCTCCCGCATCAAATATTGAAACGGCCTGATCTCATCAGCACAGACGCACGCTATTTTTAACTCGATGCCACTGCTCATGATGCCTTTAAAGAGCTGCGTACGCTTCTTGAGAGAGCCTCGCGCTCCTCCGCCTGCATAATGAAGAAAGCAGACGTGTTTCTGAATCTCCTGATGCTGGAGATCGTGAGATGACGACGACGGTAAAGTTTCGTCTCAGTCTCTGGGGGGTTTTGGGATTTTTCAGTAGCACATGATGAAATGTTGCATGTTCTGATCCACAGCAACATCACGAGGTTCCTGATGGTTATGGGACATTGTTTGGCACAACAGGTTTTCTGGCGTAATCGTGTCAGTATCAGCTGAAATGAAGCATTTGATGGTTGAGCTCTGCCTGTTGTGATTCAGCCTGCAGGGTTTTATTTTTATTTTATGAACTCATTTACCGCCTCTCAGTTTAGTGAAAGTTATGACTGAGAAATTGATGTTGTTCCCTCAGAGATTATAAAAGTGACCTTTCCTGTAATTGGCCCCAGTGTCCAAGTGTTGATTAATTCATCTTTGGACACTGGAGTGGTTCCAAACAGTTTTAAGCATGCGGTTGTTCAGAAACAAGGTTTGGATGAAAGCTGCTTTAATAATTATGGGCCTGTCTCTAAGCTATCATTTTTGTCAAAGCTTTTTAAAACAGTTGTGCAGTTTACAGTTGATCCAGTTTTTAAATGAGGCTAGCTTATTAAAACCTTTCCAGTCTGGTTTCACTGCTTATCATAGTCTGCCTTTGCTAAAAGTGTTCAATTACATTTTGTTTGCAGTTGATGCCGGTAAAAATGCTTTATTGGTACTCCCTGATCTTACAGCTTCCTTTGATACTGTAGATCTGTTATTATTTGCTGTTTAGAGCACTTAATCCATACCAAGGGGTACTGCTTTATGATGGTTCAGCTCATATCTTAAAGTTAGGTTTTTTTTTTTTTGTAGAGTTAGGTAAGTTCTCATCATCTTCTGGCCCTAATATTAGTGGAGTACCCCAGGGCTTTATTCTGGGCCCGCTTCTTTTTAACTCATAAATGCATCCACTGGGGGGTATTATTGCTGGACTGTATCTCAGATATCAAATGGTTATGAAATAACTTTCTCCAACTTAATGAGGACAAATATAATTGTTTTTCGTCCTCCAAAATTGAGGAGTTGTCTCATTAAGGAGCTCGGCAATAATTTTCCCTCAATTTCCTCTCGGGTTAGGAAACCTTGGTGTTATCCGGGACTCAGAATTATGTTTATCCAAACAAATCAGTTCTGTTGTTAAGAACAGTTTTTATCAATTGCACATTATGCCCAAGCTTAAACCAATTTTTTTTTTTTTTTTCAAACAGATCTTCAGATCTTCTGTCAGGGCTCTCTTATCTGTCCTCCGTTTCTGTTTAAAAACTAAGGGAGCTTCTCTTTGCACCATCTCTTACCATTCTTAAATCGAAGTTGAAAACATACCTTTAAATTTAGTTTTATTGTCCGTTTTCTTTTGGTTTTATTCTGGCATTACTTAACTTTCATTTACTTTGATTAGCACTTTGGATAGATCTGCTATGTGTAAATGTATATGATTTATATGATTCTAGTCATAATGCCTAGCTCTAAATATTAAATATTGCTTTAAACAGCTAGAATGTTCAGATGTGTGGGATTCGTAAAGCTAAAGCAGCTGATGATGGAGAGCTCAGCTCCAGGTGTTGTGTCCCAGCCAGCAAGGTAAACAGAAAGCGGTGACGGATGAGTGTGGAAGTGGGTTACTGCCGGAGTATCTGTCTCACAGCCAGCGTTTCTGGGTTACACATGGCTTATATTTCTGCTGCTTTATTTCGAAACACTTTGATTTCTACTGCCAGCATTCCTCTTCCCTTCGGTTGTTGAACTAGATCCGAGAGCGGTGTCCCGCGGGAACGTTTAGGAGCGTCCAGCTCGCCGTTCGCTGTAAGCCAGCGTGTCTGATAGCATCTTTAATTATTCATCTCCTCTCGGCCTTTGATGATTACCTGACCGGCTGCACACGTAAACCGAGGGCCGGTGACGGCGGGGTCATCTTTACCAGGGTATTTTTAGCCGGCGAGATGAACAGGTTTCATTAGAGATCCAACTGATGCGCGGGGGGTGACGAGGGTCCCCAGAAACAGGGCCCGAGTCATTAGGCATTCACCGAAAGTAGGCCATCTTCAGCTCAGCTTTGAGAGGAAACGAGGATGAGGAAGTGATGACTTACTCACACTCTCACACAACAGCAGCCAATTAAGATGCGAAGCAAGATGGATTCTAGTCGCTCATCAATAATGCAGTGTAGTTAATTAGTCACATGCATGAAAACCAACACAGATAACAGAGAATCTGTTATTTTTAGATCTGTCAGTCAACTCAGAAATGTCACTGAATTAATGATGTGAGATGATCAATTAGTCGATGTGAAAGATGACATCAAATAGTGTTATATTACATTACATTAATTTATATTTATTAATATGAATTGTAACACATTCCAATATTACATGAATATTAATTTCACATTATTAATACATATTTTATTTTTATGTGACAAATTCAACCAGATTAATTACATTATTATTGTATTACATTTATAATATACTAATATAATTTATTATTAATATTTTTTATGGTATTAATTTTAACACGTTAACATTACTTTAATATAAATTTTATTTCATACAACTTAGAAATTATAATTTCACATTTGCATTGCAATGGATTGTACTAAAATAATTTATTATATTATTATTGTAATTATAATTATAATTATATGCTTATGAAATGAATTATACCAAATTACAGTATTACATTCTAAATATACTAAAATAATTTATTAATATTTTTTTTTCTTAAAAAAAAAAATATTAAACAACCTTTCTAACACATTTTTATTACAATAGATTGTATTAAATTAATTTATTATTTTATTATTGTAATGATAATTATTATTCTTTATGTCTATAATGTTATATTTATTAACATTAGTTTTATTTTAAATGTAAAAAATTGTTCCTATTACATACTTTTTATATAATGAATGATTTATTATGGATGTTATATTTATAATATTGTATTATTTATTTGTATTTATTCTAAAACAATCATATTAATATTAATTGTACATTATTATAATATATATATTTTTTTTTTAATGACCTTATCAATATATATCTTGTTTTATGTAGTGTGCTAAAGGAATATTAAAATCAGCCGTGGGTTCTAATGCTGTTTATATCCCTGTTCCCGAGCGCTGTGATTGTGGTTCATCATGTGATGTATCAGCTGACCCGGCTTTGATTGACAGCTCACCTTCGCAGTAGGCTCTGTCCTCACGCAGCGGTCGAAAGCCGTTCTTGCAGCTGCAGCTGGAGCCGGCGTCTAAGTTCACACACTCTGAGTTCTCCACACAGATGCTGTCCTCCGCACAGAAGTCGTGACCTTTAACCGCAGACAGAGGAGATTTGCGTTCATGGATTTATGTTTCAAGAAACACTGAAGCGCTAAAGGTCAGGCTATGGTCAAACTACACACAGCCGTTATTGTTTACTGTACAGAGTAAAGACAGATCAGGTGACACACCTCTGCAGACTTTGCAGCATCTGTCTGTCAGTGTGATCTGATCAGATTCAGCGCAGGTGAGCAGCGGACAGTCTTCAGTGTTAGGAACTCTGTGCATCGTGCCATCCTGAGAAATAGAAGCAAAGCAATTGGGTTTATCATTTGTCCTAGATAGATCTCTCTATCTGCTGGTTGTTTTTGTGTTTTGTGTAAGTGTACAGGAGTGTTTGGAGACTGTACCCTGCACTCAAACAGCTGGCAGAGTCCCGCGGTGGGATCGTGAACAGCACAGCGTTGTCCTTCCACCAGCGTCTGCCCCGAGAACAAGCACATCACTGCAGAAACACACAAACACACACGCATGATCTCTACACGAACACGCCTGCGACACACACACACTCACACACACGCAGACACACACACACTCACACTCACACTCACACACACGCACACACGCACACACGCACACACTCACACTCACACACTCACACACTCACTCACACACACACACACACACACACACACGCATACTGGTTTCCATGTTTGATGGGGACCAACTTTTTAATCATCACATGTGGGGACCACCCTTTCTAAAGGGTTTTGAGGTTTGAAAAAAATTAGGGACACTAACCATAGCTCTCTTAGCCTATACACGACTTCAGACAACTGAATTAATGAAGTAATGTATTGACCATGCTTAATGGGGACTTCTGAAATATCGGGTGAACATGACTTACAGGGACCAAATTAGCATATTTTATGCATATCATTTGCATAATGCACACACATTCCCATGATTTGAGGGGACCTTGCGCACACACTAATACACACATTCCCATGATTTGAGGGGACCTTGCGCACACACTAATACACACATTCCCATGATTTGAGGGGACCTTGCGCACACACTAATACACACATTCCCATGATTTGAGGGGACCTTGCGCACACACTAATACGCACATTCCCATGATTTGAGGGGACCTTGCGCACACACTAATACACACATTCCCATGATTTGAGGGGACCTTGCGCACACACTAATACACACATTCCCATGATTTGAGGGGACCTTGCAACAACAAATATTACAAATGACAAATAAAAGGCATTTTACTGCATTTGATATTTTGCTCTTAAAATGGGTTTAATCCACAAAGTAAAATTTAAATGTTTATTAGTAGTACAAAAGTTAAATTTTGAAATTTCACTTTATTTTATGTGGATCTATACTGTAGTGAGTCCTGCAAACGGTTCTAGTGATGCAAAGCTTCATTCTCGCACAAAAGCCCAGTTTCACAGACAGATTACCAGGAATAGGCCTTACTTAAATTAGGGTATAGACAGAGGTGGGTAGAGTACCCAAAAACTGTACTCAAGTAAAAGTCAAAGTACTAGTCTTGAATAGTTACTTGAGTAAGAGTATCGGATAAAAAATCTACTCAAGTGGTTAGTTACTAGTTACTTTGGGTCATATATACTGAGCCTATTTTTATTAAGATATATAGATAAAATGTAATGTATGTGCGTCTGTGTATAAATGTTTATATTTCATCAGCCTTTACTCCAATTTATGTAATTAAGTTGGCTTGAGAAAGCCAACTTACTGAAATCCGTCTTAAACTTATTAAGTTGGCTTGAGAAAGCCAACTTACTGAAATCCGTCTTAAACTTATTATTATTATTATTATTCTTCTGAGACTAAATTTTCTGACTGCTACTCCTCCTAGACCGTTAACTCTACAGACTCCAAACTCGGCCAAACTCTCCAGACTAATCTGACTCGAGTTGCTATATCTTTTCTAACTGATTAGACTTACGGTTTTCATAAAAATAAAGATTAAAAATTATAAAAATCCCATAGACTTGCATTGAAAAGCCTCTGCTCACCTGAACATTCCGTAAACTCCAACTGTCAAAAATTCAAATCTAAACACACTGAAGCCCATTACACTCAATCAGACTTCCTATGTACTATTACTAACCAATTCAAACCCATTCAAACTCATCTATCTATCTATCTATCTATCTATCTATCTTCTGACTGTTTCTATCTATCTATGTATCTATCTATATTCAAACTATCTATCTATCTATCTATCTATCTATCTATCTATCTATCTATCTATCTATATTCAAACTCTATCTCTCTATCTATCTATCTATCTATCTATCTATCTATATCATCTGACTGTTTCTATCTATCTATCTATCTATCTATCATCTGACTTTTTCTATCTATCTATCTGTATATCTATCTATCTATCTGTATATCTATCTATCTATCTATCTTCTGACTGTTTCTATCTATCTATCTATCTATCTATCATCTGACTTTTTCTATCTATCTATCTATCTGTCTATCTATCTATCTCTCTTCAAAACATCTATCTATCTATATTAAAACTTATCTATCTATCTATCTATCTATCTATCCTAACATGCTAGTCATGCTAAAATCATGCTAGCAACTTGCTAGTCGCATGCTAGTCATGCTAGTAACATGCTAGCAACATGCTAATCATGCTAAAAATTATGCTAGCCACATGCTAGTCGCATGCTAATCATGCTAAAATCATGCTAGCAACATGCTAATCATGCTAAAATCATGCTAGCAACATGCTAGTCGCATGCTAATCATGCTAAAATCATGCTAGCAACATGCTAATCATGCTAAAATCATGCTAGCAACATGCTAGTCGCATGCTAGTCATGCTAGAGACATGCTAGCAAAATGCTAATCATGCTAAAATAATGCTAGCAACATGCTAGTCGCATGCTAGTCATGATAGAGACATGCTAGCAACATGCTAATCATGCTAAAATCATGCTAGCAACATGCTAGTCGCATGCTAGTCATGCTAGAGACATGCTAACAACATGCTAATCATGCTAAAATCATGCTAACAACATGCTAATCATGCTATAATCATGCTAGCAACATGCTAGTCGCATGCTAATCATGCTAAAATCATGCTAGCAACATGCTAGTCGCATGCTAGAAACATGCTAATCATGCTAAAATCATGCTAACAACTTGCTAGTCGCATGCTAGTCATGCTAGAGACATGCTAGCAACATGCTAATCATGCTAAAAATCATGCTAACAACATGCTAGTCGCATGCTAATCATGCTAACAACATGCTAGCGACATGCTAGTAACTTGCTAATCATGCTAGCGACATGCTAGTAACTTGCTAATCATGCTAGCGACATGCTAGTAACTTGCTAATCATGCTAACGACATGGCTAGTCACCTGCTAATTATGCTAGCGACATGTTAGCAACATGCTAATCATGCTAGAAACATGCTAATCATGCTAGCAACATGTTAGTCACATGCTAATAATGCTAGAAACATGTTAGAGACATGATAGTAATTTGCTAATCATGCTAGCGACATGGCTAGTCATTTGCTAATTATGCTAGCAACATGCTAGATACCTTGCTAATCATGCTAAGGACATGCTTGTCACATGGTAGTCACTTGCTTGTAATGCTAGCAATATGTTAATCACTGTCATTTTTATACTTCTTAAACTTTTAAATCTTTTTAAAC
Source organism: Carassius auratus (assembly GCF_003368295.1). Lineage (NCBI taxonomy): Eukaryota > Metazoa > Chordata > Actinopteri > Cypriniformes > Cyprinidae > Carassius > Carassius auratus. Next base: position 99,710 of record NW_020525666.1, on the reverse strand, counting down.
TTTTCACATTTTCAAACTTTCTGGTCAGGCTTTCTCAAGCCAACTTAAAGTTTGTCTTGACGAACTTTTTTATCTAGTTATTATTATTATTCTTCTGAGACTAAATTTCTGACTGCTACTCCTCCTAGACCATTAACTCTACAGACTCCAAACTCGGCCAAACTCTCCAGACTAATCTGACTCGAGTTGCTATATCTTTTCTAACTGATTGGACTTACGGTTTTCATAAAAATTAAGATTAAAAATCATAAAAATCCCATAGACTTGCATTGAAAAGCCTCTGCTCAACTGAACATTCCGTAAACTCCAACTGTCAAAAATTCAAATCTAAACAAACTGAAGCCCATTAGACTCAATCAGACTTCCTATGTACTATTACTAACCCATTCAAACCCATTCAAACTCATCTATCTATCTATCTATCTATCTATCTATCTATCTTCTGACTGTTTCTATCTATCTATCTATCTATATTCAAACTCTATCTATCTATCTATCATCTGACTTTTTCTATCTATCTATCTATCTATCTATCTATCTATCTATCTATCTATCTATCTATCTATCTATCTATCTATCTCTCTTCAAAACATCTATCTATCTATATTAAAACTTATCTATCTATCTATCTATCTATCTATCTATCTATCTATCTATCTATCTATCCTAACAACATGCTAGTCATGCTAAAATCATGCTAGCAACTTGCTAGTCGCATGCTAGTCATGCTAGAAACATGCTAGCAACATGCTAATCATGCTAAAAATTATGCTAGCCACATGCTAGTCGCATGCTAATCATGCTAAAATCATGCTAGCAACATGCTAATCATGCTAAAATCATGCTAGCAACATGCTAGTCGCATGCTAATCATGCTAAAATCATGCTAGCAACATGCTAGTCATGCTAAAATCATGCTAGCAACTTGCTAGTCGCATGCTAGTCATGCTAGAAACATGCTAGCAACATGCTAATCATGCTAAAAATTATGCTAGCCACATGCTAGTCGCATGCTAATCATGCTAAAATCATGCTAGCAACATGCTAATCATGCTAAAATCATGCTAGCAACATGCTAGTCGCATACTAATCATGCTAAAATCATGCTAGCAACATGCTAATCATGCTAAAATCATGCTAGCAACATGCTAGTCGCATGCTAGTCATGCTAGAGACATGCTAGCAAAATGCTAATCAAGCTAAAATAATGCTAGCAACATGCTAGTCGCATGCTAGTCATGATAGAGACATGCTAGCAACATGCTAATCATGCTAAAATCATGCTAGCAACATGCTAGTCGCATGCTAGTCATGCTAGAGACATGCTAGCAACATACTAATAATGCTAAAATCATGCTAGCAACATGCTAGTCGCATGCTAGTCATGCTAAAATCATGCTAACAACATGCTAATCATGCTAAAATCATGCTAGCAACATGCTAATCATGCTAAAATAATGCTAGCAACATGCTAGTCGCATGCTAGAAACATGCTAATCATGCTAAAATCATGCTAACAACTTGCTAGTCGCATGCTAGTCATGCTAGAGACATGCTAGCAACATGCTAATCATGCTAAAAATCATGCTAACAACATGCTAGTCGCATGCTAATCATGGTAACAACATGCTAGCGACATGCTAGTAACTTGCTAATCATGCTAGCGACATGCTAGCGACATGCTAGTAACTTGCTAATCATGCTAGCGACATGCTAGTAACTTGCTAATCATGCTAACGACATGGCTAGTCACCTGCTAATTATGCTAGCGACATGTTAGCAACATGCTAATCATGCTAGAAACATGCTAATCATGCTAGCAACATGTTAGTCGCATGCTAATAATGCTAGAAACATGTTAGAGACATGATAGTAATTTGCTAATCATGCTAGCGACATGGCTAGTCATTTGCTAATTATGCTAGCAACATGCTAGATACCTTGCTAATCATGCTAAGGACATGCTTGTCACATGGTAGTCACTTGCTTGTAATGCTAGCAATATGTTAATCACTGTCATTTTTATACTTCTTAAACTTTTAAATCTTTTTAAACTTTTCACATTTTCAAACTTTCTGGTCAGGCTTTCTCAAGCCAACTTAAAGTTTGTCTTGACGAACTTTTTTATCTAGTTTATTATAAAACCCTGTCTGTTCACTTAAGTAACAGATATACGTGTCATGGCATAACATATTTTTAATACGCCTGACTTTATATTAAATGTGAATTTAACATTGAAAGTTAATGTGATATAAATATTGCTACTAATCTTTCATTGTTCAGAAAAAAAGCAAATAACATTTACATTATTAAAGATCATTTTCACTGACAGTCTAGATTTCAATCACTCTCAGAAACTCCCATTAAAATCACTGAAACTGATTACACTGTGAAATCAATATCTTAATTATAGATTCGTACACACATCTGCACTTTGTTGTTTCTGACGAGAGAATTCTCCAGAAAGCGGTCTACAATCAGTGAGCGTGTGAAGGAAGCACCGACATTTCAGCGATGACTCATCGGAACACCTCTGATTGGCCATTGCATTCATAAGCTCAACAGAATCGTGAGTGATTGGTTAATGCGCAGCGCTGTAAAAACGCGTCTGTCTCTGGCTCAGCGCCAGCAAGCGATCACAGATCTGAATTTAGCAGCTGATTATATGACTTGCTGAACGTACTCGCACCGGTGTGATTGTATTACAATTAATAAAATCTTAATCAGCTATTTTTTGTGTTTTGGAAGCTGCATTCAACTTGACTCCCCTCTGTTATAAGCCACACACGTACAACAAACTAATGTCACAGAGGTATCATGTACTGTAATCAAATGTAGCCCAAGTTATTACCATTTAAACAGTAGACAGCAAACGCGGTGTTCATCTAATAAGGATCTCCATCGCAAGCAAATAATGGCTTTTGCAGATTTGCTTTCAATTCAGTGAAGTTCCATAGCCCCGTTTTCAACGCTGCTGATGATCTTAAACGTTACAACTCTCTGAGTGAACCGCTTCAGACGCTCAGCGCACACGGCAGGGAACTGAACGACTCCTTCAAACTGATTCATGAACCAATTCACTCGTTTGCCAACTGGTTTGAGCAAGCCTTTGAACAGAATTGACTCAAAAGAATGAATCATTCGCGAATGGCCATCGCTCATTTCCCAGAGAAAAGTAGACGGCGCGTTTGGAATAAACTGAAGCATTTACAACATTTATTGCATTAAGATAAAGTAACGAGAGGAGCGTAACCCACAGTAACGAAGTAAAAGCACAGATTTTTCCCAAAAAAATTTACTCAAGCAAGAGTATAAAGTCTTTAAATATACTCCGAAAAGTATTAGTTACCCCCAAAAATTACTCAAGTAAATGTAACGAAGTAAATGTAACTCGTTACTACCCACCTCTGGGTATAGAAACAGCTTCTATTAAAATGCCTTAGAAAAAAACATTACTGGTTTGCATTTTGAGACAAAACAATGGCACTGACATGTTTTACAAATCCTTCATTGCAAGTTATCTTCAGTTAGGACGACTCTAAGTTGCATTTTGCACATGTGAATACAAAGGATTTAGCATAGTGAATGATTGCCTGTATATGTTCCAACTCATATCATACCCACAAGTCAAACATTTAAACCTTTCCACTTCGAACTATTCTTTCTTTATATTATTTTAAAGTAGTGTTTAGCCCCAGCCAACCACCCCACGTCAGCTACTACTCACTGGATACTTATCAATACAATAAACCTACTACTACTTGAACTTCAAGACAATAATTCAGATTAAAATGACTGAATTCAACTTTTATTTAGTTAAATTTCACATAACTCTAAGTCAAACCTCAAAACAAAACCTCAAAAGTCCTGTTATACTAAATGTAAAAAAAAAAAAATATATAAACTCTCACCATGCTTCCTTTCACAAACATGGATTTCAACTTTTGTTAGACCAATGCTTTCAGCGTGTGGCCTTGCACTGGTTTAACGGTTTAAGTTATTCTATTTCTTTAAGTGCTGCTGTGGCTTTAACTTTAACAAAACTTGCCATGCCAGATAGTTGCATCTTTACAGTATTATCTGCACTGCAATTTCTTTTTGAAAGCTGTAATGCGATTATAAACATAAAATTTTACTGTCTTCCAATCGCGGTTCCTCAGAGCTTGTGGTTCAGCTTTCAAGCATTTCTCACAGTCACTCTTTGCTGGTACAGTGCCAGATATGATGAATGACTTCAGGTGCCTTTCCACCGCCTGCACCTCTGCCTGCTGCCAGGGAGCTTTCTTCTGGCTACTTTTACCTTAAAGTGATCAGAAAATAAGAAATGATTAAGAGTGTATGCTGGAATTCAAATCTGAAGTTCTGAATTCTGAATTCATTCAAGGATTCGATCTCTCTCTAAACCCTCCTTTATCGAAGCTCGACTCTGTTCTGATTGGTCAGATGTCCCAGTCTGTTGTCGGTTCTACCGTTCTTTGAGAGTAGGTCAAATTACACATTCGCACAGAGCCAATGAAAACCAGAGGCTGGGCTTTTGTTACAAACCTGTGTAGGTTCATGCAGGAAGCAAGTCTGGAATTACGCAGGACTCGTTTCTTCCTTTTGGGAGACTAATTTAATTTGTCCTGAACTTTGACCTTTTTACATTTGATCTTTTATATTACACACTACATAAAAAGGTCATACCTGAGTAAGCATAAAAGGGGTACTTTAACTAGAATTAGGTCAGAAATTTGTGACTAAATACATAAGATATAACCCGGTGTCTGTAGTCATTTTTGAATTGTAGAGAGAGAGAGAGAGAGATTGATATTCTTGCCAGATACGGTGCATTTATGAATTTCAGAAGGATCTATGACCCTCTCTAGAGACAATATGCAATGCATTTTTTTTTTTACTTATTTAACACATTTGGAAATTAAGTAAATCTACTTAATTTCCAAATGTGTTAAATTTACTTGAAAAACGATTGTGCAAAAACTTGCCAAATAAAAATTAAGTAAATTTACCTCTTGTTTTTTTTCAGTGTAGGGTAACTGGTGGCTTTTAAATGACAGAGGCATGAATTTAGAATTTCTCAGGGATAAAATGACAAACAGATATAAGCTTAGTGATTAAACTGAGCATTCTTTTTTACCATGTGGCTGCTACTGCAACGTTTAGCCAATTCTAGTTGAATTTAATCCCTACAGAAAACAACAGACGTACCAAAGAGAAATGTGTAAAGAGTTCACCTTTGCAAGGTGGTCTCATAGCACTGGCTCCTGAAGACATCGGCACTTCTGATGATGGTTTGCCTCTCTTGTGTGACATATTCCTCTCGGTAGCAGGAAGTGCCACCTCGGCTGAAGCTTTGATGGAAAATAATCAAAGTTCAACATTTTCAGAAAGAGAAGTAATATACAGTCTTGTTCAAAATAATAGCAGTACAATGTGACTAACCAGAATAATCAAGGTTTTTAGTATATTTTTTATTGCTACGTGGCAAACAAGTTACCAGTAGGTTCAGTAGATTGTCAGAAAACAAACAAGACCCAGCATTCATGATATGCACGCTCTTAAGGCTGTGCAATTGGGCAATTAGTTGAAAGGGGTGTGTTCAAAAAAATAGCAGTGTCTACCTTTGACTGTACAAACTCAAAACTATTTTGTACAAACATTTTTTTTTCTGGGATTTAGCAATCCTGTGAATCACTAAACTAATATTTAGTTGTATGACCACAGTTTTTTTAAAACTGCTTGACATCTGTGTGGCATGGAGTCAACCAACTTGTGGCACCTCTCAGCTGTTATTCCACTCCATGATTCTTTAACAACATTCCACAATTCATTCACATTTCTTGGTTTTGCTTCAGAAACAGCATTTTTGATATCACCCCACAAGTTCTCAATTGGATTAAGGTCTGGAGATTGGGCTGGCCACTCCATAACATTAATTTTGTTGGTTTGGAACCAAGACTTTGCCCGTTTACTAGTGTGTTTTGGGTCATTGTCTTGTTGAAACAACCATTTCAAGGGCATGTCCTCTTCAGCATAGGGCAACATGACCTCTTCAAGTATTTTAACATATGCAAACTGATCCATGATCCCTGGTATGCGATAAATAGGCCCAACACCATAGTAGGAGAAACATGCCCATATCATGATGCTTGCACCTCCATGCTTCACTGTCTTCACTGTGTACTGTGGCTTGAATTCAGAGTTTGGGGGTCGTCTCACAAACTGCCTGTGGCCCTTGGACCCAAAAAGAACAATTTTACTCTCATCAGTCCACAAAATGTTCCTCCATTTCTCTTTAGGCCAGTTAATGTGTTCTTTGGCAAATTGTAACCTCTTCTGCACATGCCTTTTTTTTAACAGAGGGACTTTGCGGGGGATTCTTGAAAATAGATTAGCTTCACACAGACGTCTTCTAACTGTCACAGTACTTACAGGTAACTCCAGACTGTCTTTGATCATCCTGGAGGTGATCATTGGCTGAGCCTTTGCCATTCTGGTTATTCTTCTATCCATTTTGATGGTTGTCTTCCGTTTTCTTCCACGTCTCTCTGGTTTTGCTCTCCATTTTAAGGCATTGGAGATCATTTTAGCTGAACAGCCTATCATTTTTTGCACCTCTTTATAGGTTTTCCCCTCTCTAATCAACTTTTTAATCAAAGTACGCTGTTCTTCTGAACAATGTCTTGAACGACCCATTTTCCTCAGCTTTCAAATGCATGTTCAACAAGTGTTGGCTTCATCCTTAAATAGGGGCCACCTGATTCACACCTGTTTCCTCACAAAATTGATGACCTCAGTGATTGAATGCCACACTGCTATTTTTTTGAACACACCCCTTTCAACTAATTCAACTAATTGCCCAATTGCACAGCCTTAAGAGCGTGCATATCATGAATGCTGGGTCTCATTTGTTTTCTGAGAATCTACTGAACCTACTGGTAACTTGTTTGCCACGTAGCAATAAAAAAATATATGAAAAACCTTGATTATTCTGGTTAGTCACATTGTACTGCTATTATTTTGAACAAGACTGTATATATAAAAAATTAATAGTAGTAAATGTGCTATAAAATTCTGACAATGCACAAGTGATGGGTGCTACTGTCCAACTCATGATTTTAATCATGATTATACAGTAGATACCGTAAGTGAAATTAACGCTAAAGTGTGCAGTTGTTTTAATCCTTGCAAGTATAGCTGAACTACAATCTATATCATGTCTTTTCAAGAAACATTTTAGAAAAAATATGCTCAAACTCTTTAAACAGAGTACTTCGTTTTATTTTAGTCAAAAAGGAATCATGTCACAATTCGTTTTGTGCCTCGACCCACCCAACAGAAGAGAGTGGATCAGCTAGCTTTACATAATAAATATAACTTTCTCTTATGAACCCTTAATTTTATAGTATTAAGTTCCTCAAAAACAAAAAGTTTACAATAAAACATGTTGATAATAAAATAGATAAATTTATATTCATACTTAATCATATGTAATAAAATGATAATGTTGAAGAATAGCTTGGAGGCATTTGACAGTAGTTTTGACAAAAAATAAATACTTGTTTAGTGTACTGAATCATCTTCTGCGCTGGAACAATGTGTTTGCCCATCAGGTCTTCACAAGTCACTTGACTGATAACGATCAATAACTACAAAATGTAATGGTGTATTTTGACAGTAATACAAACCGTCAACAGTAGATGAACAGTGTCCCTCTTGTATGCTCCTGTCTTCCTCATCACAGTCATTAACTTGTTCTTCCTCATCACAGTCAACTACTTTTTCTGTGGAAGTACAAAATACAGCTTTACAGTGGTATATAATGGTTTTGCAAACTTGGTATAGGAATAGATGGTTAAAAAAAAAATCTATTAAATTAACAAACCATCAGGATCTATCCCAATTTCATCCAAGTTCTTGCCATGGAACTCAGCTAATCTTCCTTGCTCAAGAGCCATTAAAACTTTGCTGATCTTGGCAAGTTGCAGGGTCTTCTCAGGGAGTCGATAGAACTCACGATGGATTCTGATGTCGTGCCCGAGAAAGTTTGCCAGCTGGTCCATCTCGGTGTCGGTCATGTTCAGCACTGTTAAAAGGGTCGCGGCATGCTTACGCAGCCTGGTAGATGTCAGTGCCTTGGGACACTTTGCACCACAAGCCTTTGCAAAGCCACGGAGGCAGTCTGACCCTCGGAAATGTGTCATGGCTTCTGGTCTAGCAAACATATAGGCATTGTCTTTTAAAACCCCACACGCCTCTCTCTGCTTAACAAGGAGTTCTAAGGAACACAGCATTTTTGGAGTCAGAAGGACTGGAACTGGCCGACCACGCTTTCCCCTGGTGATAACCCTTGTGAAGTGTCTGCAGAGTTTCTTCTCCACTTCGGAGAGAGCCCAGTCCACATCCTCATGTGGATCAGAAGTGTCTCTTGATAAAAACACAGACAAAGGCATGCTCGCCACCTCTCCTTCTCTCCGCCGATTAAAGAGAATCATCTGAGCTAGACACACCTTGGCCAGCTCCATCCAGGCTTTAGTAGATGGACTTTCAGAGAGCAGGTTGAACCACTCATCTTGCACTTGACTGAGAAAAGTATGCAGTTTTTGTACGTCTTCAGTAAAGGGCATGAGCGTGGGCACATTCCACTTTGCTTCCCTGATATTCCTCAATGCTGTAGCAGAAATCATCTCGTTCCACTTATTCGCATGGACTTCTTGAAACTCACTGGCATTCTTCACAAGCTGTTTGTCATTGGAGATTAAGCCCTGAGCTTTCAAGAGTTTGCATACTTTAACCAGGGAATTCCCAAGCTTGTTAGCAAGAGATGGAATCAAGAATTTGTCGGTTTCACTGTCATACCCACATGTATACTTAACAGCTTTGACGGTCTCCATGTACTTCTTTGGATTTACACAATCTTCCAGTGTTTTTAAGGAGGTGACTTTCCTGGCATTGTGAATCAATCTTCCCAGTTCTCGCATCTTCTCCCGCACACATTGTTTATTCTTATCTGATAGCCCACCTTTGTTCAACAAGTGCTGCCCAATATCAGTAATTACTCTGTCATTTTTTATTATATCTGTGATTGGGTCAGGATTCATGGCACTGATTACTCCCCACAGTTGTTTGGTCATGTTTGAAGGCACAGGCCCTGTGTAGGTACACATGGACTGAACACAGTTTTTTCCTGGTTTGGGAGGGTCTGATTGTGGTTGAAGTCTACAAGTACGCATGTGTCTCCACAGGACCTTTCTTGTAAAAAGTCCTTGACAGTATGCACAATGCATGAAATCTTCTCCCTGCACTTCTTTACGTGGTCGTTTAAATGGCCACTAGTTCCCCCTTTCCTGACTCCATAACAGCTGCATTGTGAGCATAGTTTCCTCTGTTGCGAATATAATCAAGCTGTTTTTTCCTCTCCTTTGAACCCTTTGGAAAGCTTAGAGCTCTAGCCACATCAGACTTATTTTCATGTGAACTTTCTAGATGCCTTGCCATCTTAGCATAGGGTTTACTGCAGTACAAGCAGTAATGTCTCTTGTTGTACACTCTAGCACCATCTCTTTTTTGGTATGCACTAACAACTATTCCGTCTGTTGTGTTCTGACTTGAACTGGGTTCTTCTCCTGTTCCAGATGCTTCAGACGCAACATTGTGCATTTTGTCTGACGTTGTGGTGTCACAATCAGGGCAACTCACTGAGCCAGACTGATCAATATCCAGTTCATCAAGAAGCCGACGTTTTGCCTGGTTTAGTGTAAGGCTAACATCACTGTCGCTTTCGGAAGTGGTATCTGGAACATAATCATCGGAACTCTCTGGTGTAGAATCAAAGAGCTCATCAGAATCTTCAAGATTTGTGTCTTTCATCTAAAAATAAATAAAAATAAAATAAATAAAGAAATGGGTAGAACTGCTGCAATTAATTGATCATTTGATTTTGACAATAGAAGCCAATTTAATGTGTCTCTAATAATGTGTTAATCTGTTGAGGTTTTTTCCCCCTCAATTTTGCAAGTCACATGTGATGATTTGCTGCTTCTTACCATGTTATAATAAAGTTCTCAGTGCAAAAGTTATGAACACTGTTATGAACAGTATGAATCTGATCATTTTGGTCTTAAAGTAAAATAAAATTGAATAATTCTCTGATACTTTGCAGTCAATATCACATGAGAATATATTAATATTACATAAATTACTGATGAGGAGAATGATCTAAGGAATGAGAAAAAAAAAAGACATCACGTCTCTTGTTGTGACAAACTTACTATGACACTTTTAGTCCGTCTCAGTTTTGGCACAAAAATCTCATTTTCATTGTGGCTCTGGGTTGCAATCTGTAAACAAAGTATAAACAATATTTGACATTTCTATTGCATTTGAAATATGAAAATAAAAAAAGTTGACCAGAGATCAAAAGTGAAAAATATCCCTGTCCAACATCCTCTGTCTGCGCTCACACACACATCTTGAATAAAACAGGGCCTCATGGGGACCTTTCACACACAACGTTATTGTTCCTCATGGGGACCAGATTCATCTAATCTCACACAACATCTCAACTCCCAACACTGAGCGACCGAAAGTGTGTTGTGGGGACGTCGTGAGTGAAAATTTTAAAGCACCAATTAACCAAGAAAAAGTTACTTGTGAAGGATAAAACTGGCCCCAAATATTCCACTACCTCTAACCTACTGGACACATGTTGATAAACTGTTGAGGGAACTAGTTTACAGCAGATACGCATCAAAATATGCTCCAAAAACACAAAAAACATGGAAAAAACTGACAGTAGACATAACTTTCCATTGATAAATGTGACCGTACCTGTTGAGGAGACCTGGTTTGACCAAAAGCATCATCCACTGGAGTCTGTGACTGGAGAGAAGCATCATCCATTGGAGTCTGTGACTGGAGAGAAGCATCAGAGTCACCTGCTGCTCTGCTATTAGCAGCAATGCTGCTCTCCTGCAAGAGACAACACCAATAATGAGAAGATTTCACAACATGGAAACACAAGAGACTAGTCACCAACATCTCAACTCCCAACACTGAGCGACCGAAAGTGTGTTGTGGGGACGTCGTGAGTGTACATTTTAAAGCACCAATTAACCAAGTAAAAATTACTTGTGAAGGATAAAACTGGCCCCAAATATTCCACTACCTCTAACCTACTGGACACATGTTGATAAACTGTTGAGGGAACTAGTTTACAGCAGATACGCATCAAAATATGCTCCAAAAACACAAAAAACATGGAAAAAACTGACAGTAGACATAACTTCCCATTGATAAATGTGACCGTACCTGTTGAGGAGACCTGGTTTGACCAAAAGCATCATCCACTGGAGTCTGTGACTGGAGAGAAGCATCATCCACTGGAGTCTGTGACTGGAGAGAAGCATCATCCATTGGAGTCTGTGACTGGAGAGAAGCATCAGAGTCACCTGCTGCTCTGCTATTAGCAGCAATGCTACTCTCCTGCAAGAGACAACACCAATAATGAGAAGATTTCACAACATGGAAACACAAGAGACTAATCTGATGCAGACACTGAATGACCAATGAGACAATCAGCCTCATTTTAAACATTTATCCCTGTCCAACATCCTCTGTCTGCGCTCACACACACACATCTTGAATAAAACAGGGCCTCATGGGGACCTTTCACACACAACGTTATTGTTCCTCATGGGGACCAGATTCATCTAATCTCACACAACATCTCAACTCCCAACACTGAGCGACCGAAAGTGTGTTGTGGGGACGTCGTGAGTGAAATTTTTAAAGCACCAATTAACCAAGAAAAAGTTACTTGTGAAGGATAAAACTGGCCCCAAATATTCCACTACCTCTAACCTACTGGACACATGTTGATAAACTGTTGAGGGAACTAGTTTACAGCAGATACGCATCAAAATATGCTCCAAAAACACAAAAAACATGGAAAAAACTGACAGTAGACATAACTTTCCATTGATAAATGTGACCGTACCTGTTGAGGAGACCTGGTTTGACCAAAAGCATCATCCATCAGAGTCTGTGACTGGAGAGAAGCATCAGAGTGCCCACATTTAACCCCTAAATTGGTCTAAGAACATAAGACCCCATTATTCAATGTACATAAAAAATAAAATAAAAAACACCGACCCTCAAGTCATAATGGTTACAAATTATTTTCATATTTCTAATAGATTCAAATTCTAA
>NW_020525666.1:55000-82500 GCF_003368295.1 Carassius auratus | reverse complement strand
AGTCCAGACCCTTCATCTTCTCCTCGGCCAGAGACAGCTGCAGAGAGAGAGAGAGCAGACTAATCTCACTCTCTGACAGAAAACAGACCAGGAAACTCCTGCAGCTGATTGATTATTCACCATATATACCACGGTGTTACTCCGACACGCTTGAGCAGAAGAGCTCTTCCTCTTCAGTTTTTGTGAGTTATTACAACACCATAAACAAGTCATAAATACACAGCACAGACACAAGCCAGATGTTCAGAGAAACTGGGCTCGGACTCATCTGTCAAACCAACAAACCTTTTAATTCTAGATTCCATTCCTGAACCTTAGTTTTAAATGAGACAGAATTTGAGTTTAGAAAGGTTGGAACGAGATTCACGTCAACTGCTGTAATTGTAGTTTTTAGAGTACATTACATTCTGCAGTAAGAATTACCCATATACACAACATATTTCTGAATAAATATATACATATATTTGAAATGCCTCTTTTATATTAAAGGTACAATGTAAAATAAAAAAAATTAAATTATAAAAGTGTCAAAACCAGAGTAAAATGACTAAAATTTTGAATTTAAATAGAAATATAAAAATAAAACTACTTCTACATATATTTTATAAACATGATATATGTGTGTGTGTCACGTACGGCGATTCAGAAAACAAGGAGAGATCCAAATGCAGGTATGCAGTTTATTTAAGGGCAAATCCAAAGGGGTAAACAGTCCAGGCAGGGTCAAAACCAGTATATCCAAACAAACAAGAAAACAGACAAGAGTGCACTACAAGGGTCAGACTACGGATAGCAGGAAACATCGACATTAAACAAGGACTCCGTAACAAAGACAGAAACAAACCAGGTATTTATTGACAGGTGCAAACGATGTAAGTGCAAACAGCTGAATACAATGAACAGTGACGATAAGGGAAGTGAGACCTCTAGTGGACACCCAGGGATACACAGACCAGACACTGTGACATAACCCCCCTCTAAGGAGCAGCTACCAGATGCTCCTCAGACACACAAAAACAAACCAAAAAGACCAGGAGGGAGGAGGACAGGAGGAGGTTCAGGAGAAGGGATGGAGGGCCAGACTAACTGAGGGGAACAGACAGAAACCAAGAACACAAAACAGAAGTCCAAGAAGGGCATGTTGAGGCGCCCACCAGGGCGGAGCAGAGGACCACCACAGCCGTGTGGTCAAAGCCAGAGCCCTCCAGGGCGGAGCGGAAGACCACCACAACTGTGTGGTCAGGGCGGAAGCCCCCCAGGGCGAGGCAGAAGACCACCACGTCCTTGTGGTCACCGCCAGAGTCCCCCAGGGCGGAGCGGATGACCACCACGTCCTTGTGGTCGCCGCCAGAGTCCCCCAGGGCGGAGCGGATGACCACCACGTCCTCGGAACATGACTCGACTCCTGAGAGTTCACGGGAACCTGACTCGACTCCGGAGAGTCCACCGGAACCTGAATCGACTCCTGAGAGTCCACCGGAACCTGAATCGACTCCGGAGAGTCCACCGGAACCTGAATCGACTCCGGAGAGTCCACCGGAACCTGACTCAACTCCGGAGAGTCCACCGGAACCTGCCTTGATTCTGAACTGTCTGTGGAGACCTGAGGTGCCTCGGCTTCGGGCACTGCCTCTGGAACGGTCTCGGGCACCGCCTCAGTCACGGCATCGGGCACCGTCTCGGCATCTGGAACAGCATCGGGCACTTCCTCAGCCTCCAGAACGGCATCGGTCACCGCCTCGGCATCGGGCACCACCTCGGCCTCCGGAACAGCATCGGGCACCGCCTCGATCTCAGGAACAGCATCGGGCACCGCCTCGGTATCGGGCACCACCTCGGCCTCTGAAACAGCCTCAGGCACCACCTCGGCCACGGCATCGGGAGTGGCCTCGGGCACAGCATCGGCCTCCGGAACAGCTTCGGGCACCGCCTCGGCATCGGGCACCACCTCGGCCTCCGGAACAGCATCGGGCACCGCCTCGGCATCGGGCACCACCTCGGCCTCCGGAACAGCCTCGGGCACCACCTCGGCCTCTGGAATAGCATCGGGCACCGCCTCAATCTCAGGAACAGCATCGGGCACCGCCTCGGCATCGGGCACCACCTCGGTCTCTGGAACAGCATCGGCCACCGCCTTGACCTCTGGAACAGCATCGGGCACCGCCTCAGCATCGGGCACCGCCTCGGCCCCTGGAGCAGCATCGGGCACCGCCTCAGCATTGGGCACCACCTCGGCCTCCGGAACAGCATCGAGCACCGCCTCGACCTTCTGAACAGCATCGGGCACCACCTCGGGCACCGCCTCGGGGACGACAGCGGTCCGCTCGGGAACGTCCTCCTGGATGGCAGCGGCCCACTCGGGAACGTTCTCCAGGCTTAGAGGAACGGTAGAAGCCTGTCTCCTCGTCCTCCGCCCTCTACGAGGGCGAGTCGGTGGCACCTTGACTAGCGACTCAGACGTTGAGTTGGCCATCTTGTGCTGTGACTCTAAGCTGGTGGCCATCTTGTGCTGTGGCGCTGGGCTGGCGGCCATCTTGTGCTGTGGCGCTGGACTGGCGGCCATCTTGTGCTGTGGCGTTGGGCTGGCAGCCATCTTGTGCTGTGGCGCTGGGCTGGCGGCCATTCTGTGCTGTGGCGCTGGGCTGGCGGCCATCTTGTGCTGTGGCGCTGGACTGGCGGCCATCTTGTGCTGTGGCGTTGGGCTGGCAGCCATTCTGTGCTGTGGCGCTGGGCTGGCGGCCATCTTGTGCTGTGGTGTTGGGTTGGCAGCCATCTTGTGCTGTGGCGTTGGGTTGGCGGCCATCTTGTGCTGAGGTGCTGGCTCAGCAGCCATGACGTGAACCGTCCTGGGAATTTCTAGGATCCTTGATAGCTTCTCGAAGTAATCGAGAAAGGTATCAGCGGCCATCTTGGGCGTTGGTGCTGAGCTGGCAGCCATCTTGCACTGTGGGGTGAAGCTGACCTCCACCTTGCCTCGTGGTGCGGGGTTGGTGGCCATGCACCGCAGCGGCGCTGGGTTGGCAGCCATCTTGTGCTGTGGCGCTGGACCTGCGGCCATCATGGGCAGTGTCACTGGCTTTCCTCTTCTGCCCTGGTGAGACGGCAGCTCTGGTCCCTCCCACGTGGGCCCCGAGTCGAAGGGGGGCCATGGTGGAGAGCGATGCTGAGCTTCCTCTCGCCCACCTCCTCCTCGGCGACCTCCCCTGGTCCCGCGAAACACGACCAGGCGGGTTCCCTCAAATCGATTGCTTCTCTCCCGCTCGGTGGCAAACAAAACGAGAAAACAGACAAGAGTACACTACAAGGGTCAGACTACGGATAGCAGGAAACATCGACATTAAACAAGGACTCCGTAACAAAGACAGAAACAAACCAGGTATTTATAGACAGGTGCAAACGATGTAAGTGCAAACAGCTGAATACAATGAACAGTGACGATAAGGGAAGTGAGACCTCTAGTGGACACCCAGGGATACACAGACCAGACACTGTGACAGTGTGTGTGTGTGTTTGTGTCTATACTGTTTTTGTAAAAGTTATATTAGTATCAATCATACTAAAATAACACAGTTTCAGTGTTTCTTCTTTAACATTTAGTTTACTTGCCTTTTCTTTTTGAATACTTGTGAAGTTTGGAGTTCAAATTGTTTCTAGGCCATTTTTTTTACAGTATATTTCGTTTATTTAAAGGTACAGTACAGTACTCTGACCTCTCTATGGCCATCAGTGCTTGAAGCATAAATTGCACAGTAATCGAGTTATTTTTAATGACTCTGATGGAGATTCTTTAGAAATTATCCTTTTTGGTTCCACAATAACAGCACACAGCTTTGGAGAGACATGACTTAATGAAGACAGAATTAACATTTTATGCTTAAATGCTGTCAGAACCAATTAAATTCCTTGGTTGTGTGACTCTTCAGTAGATGAAATATAGCTAATTATTAAACTCTGAGTGTTGTCCAGTGTTGGGCACTAATGCAGTTACTTTTGACAGTAACTAATACTGTAACGCATTACTTTTTAATAGAATCATGTAATATATGAATGAATAATGGCCTAAAGAACCTTTGTGCCGAAAGGGTTCTTTCTTGTCATTATAGAATCTTTTTAGCATAAAAGGTTCTTTGGAGTTGAGTAAAGAACTCTATGGTTCAATATAGAACCCCAATGAACCCTTTTTTCTAAGAGTGTTGTCCAGTGTTGGGCAGTAACGCGTTATTAGTAATGCGTTACTGTAACACAGTTACTTTTGACAGTAACTAATACTGTAACGCATTACTTTTTAAATAAATTAACTCCGGGAGTTCAGAGCGTGATTCATTTGAGTCAGTTTGGGAGTTCAGAGCGCGATTCATTTGAGTCAGTTTGGGAGTTCGGAGCGGGATCGCGAATCATTAGAGTCAGTTTGAGGATCGCGAATCATTTGAGTCAGTTCGGGAGTTCGGAGCGCGAATCATTTGAGTCCGTTCGGGAGCTCGGAGCGGGATCGCGAATCAATTGATTCAGTTTGGGGATCGCGAATCATTTGAGTCAGTTCGGGAGTTCGTAGCGCGAATCATTTGAGTCCGTTCGGGAGCTCGGAGCGGGATCGCGAATCATTAGAGTCAATTTGAGGATCGCGAATCATTTGAGTCAGTTCGGGAGTTCGGACCGTGAATCATTTGAGTAAGTTCGGGAGCTCAGAGCGGGATCGCGAATCATTAGAGTCAGTTTGAGGATCGCGAATCATTTGAGTCAGTTTGGGAGTTCGGAGCGCGAATCATTTGAGTCAGTTCGGGAGTTCGGAGCGCGAATCATTTGAGTCCGTTCGGGAGCTCAGAGCGGGATCGCGAATCATTAGAGTCAGTTTGAGGATCGCGAATCATTTGAGTCCGTTCGGGAGCTCGGAGCGGGATCGCGAATCAATTGATTCAGTTTGGGGATCGCGAATCATTTGAGTTAGTTCGGGAGTTCGGACCGTGAATCATTTGAGTAAGTTCGGGAGCTCAGAGCGGGATCGCGAATCATTAGAGTCAGTTTGAGGATCGCGAATCATTTGAGTCAGTTTGGGAGTTCGGAGCGCGAATCATTTGAGTCAGTTCGGGAGTTCGGAGCGCGAATCATTTGAGTCGGTTCGGGAGCTCAGAGCGGGATCGCGAATCAATTGATTCAGTTTGGGGATCGCGAATCATTTGAGTCCGTTCGGGAGCTCGGAGCGGGATCGCGAATCAATTGATTCAGTTTGGGGATCGCGAATCATTTGAGTTAGTTCGGGAGTTCAAAGCAGGTTCGCGAATCATTTGAGTCAGTTTGGGGTTCGCGAATCAGAGCTGTATATGGATAGGCCTTTTTAACTAATTTAGTAGCTAGTTCTAATTACGTTTTCCACACGTGTTTAGGTGTGATATGTGAACTCGTATTTTTTGTTTGAATTATGTGCCTTTTAACAGTATCAGGTATATTCAAAAACTAAACAAATCGTACCTAAAAAGTGCACGCATCTAGGCTAATGTAAAGTTACATGATGAAGTCATACTAGTGCGCGTGACGCATGTGCATTTTGAGTGCGTTCTTTCACTGCATTATTCGGTGTATTCAAATGCATTTATGAATGCGTGTGAATGATCACAAAATTCAAGATATGGGGGTTAGAAAATGTACATATTTATATCATTTTATGTAGTTAATAAATATCACACGAAGAGTGCCATTTCAGTTTTTCTCCAAAAATCAGCATGATTCAAATGTGATATTGAGTTACTACAAACAATAATTTAATTACAAATACAAAATGTTGCAGAATAATGTAATATATGAATGAATAATAGCCTAAAGAACCTTTGTGCCAAAAGGGTTCTTTCTTGTTATTATAGAACCTTTTTAGCATAAAAGTTTCTTTGGAGTTGAGCAAAGAACCCTATGGTTCTATATAGAACCCCAATGAACCCTTTTTTCTAAGAGTGTTGTCCAGTGTTGGGTAGTAACGCATTATTAGTAACGCATTACTGTAACAGTTACTTTTGACAGTAACTAATACTGTAACACATTACATTTTAAATAAATTAACTCCGTTACCGTTACCATATGGTGCATTGTCCGTTACTTTTTAAAAAAATAATTAATTTTGACTGAAGTGCAGCCTAACCTGTTTGCAGCAGCGACGCATTGTAGGATTGGTGGATGCCAACCTCTGTAAACACGAAGACGCACTGTGGCCTGTTTCCGTTTATTCAAGTATGTGCGGCAGTGCGGCTTTCAGTCAGCTCCTTAGCATGATAGCATAGATTTCATTTTTAAACAGCATTTATATATATATATTTGTATGTATGTATGTTTCTCGAAATTGATTCTGTATAATTCAGATTGCTTTCATTTTACTCCCGCCTCGACCTTCTGAACAGCATCGGGCACCACCTCGGGCACCGCCTCGGGGACGACAGCGGTCCGCTCGGGAACGTCCTCCTGGATGGCAGCGGCCCACTCGGGAACGTTCTCCAGGCTTAGAGGAACGGTAGAAGCCTGTCTCCTCGTCCTCCGCCCTCTACGAGGGCGAGTCGGTGGCACCTTGACTAGCGACTCAGACGTTGAGTTGGCCATCTTGTGCTGTGACTCTAAGCTGGTGGCCATCTTGTGCTGTGGCGCTGGGCTGGCGGCCATCTTGTGCTGTGGCGCTGGACTGGCGGCCATCTTGTGCTGTGGCGTTGGGCTGGCAGCCATCTTGTGCTGTGGCGCTGGGCTGGCGGCCATTCTGTGCTGTGGCGCTGGGCTGGCGGCCATCTTGTGCTGTGGCGCTGGACTGGCGGCCATCTTGTGCTGTGGCGTTGGGCTGGCAGCCATTCTGTGCTGTGGCGCTGGGCTGGCGGCCATCTTGTGCTGTGGTGTTGGGTTGGCAGCCATCTTGTGCTGTGGCGTTGGGTTGGCGGCCATCTTGTGCTGAGGTGCTGGCTCAGCAGCCATGACGTGAACCGTCCTGGGAATTTCTAGGATCCTTGATAGCTTCTCGAAGTAATCGAGAAAGGTATCAGCGGCCATCTTGGGCGTTGGTGCTGAGCTGGCAGCCATCTTGCACTGTGGGGTGAAGCTGACCTCCACCTTGCCTCGTGGTGCGGGGTTGGTGGCCATGCACCGCAGCGGCGCTGGGTTGGCAGCCATCTTGTGCTGTGGCGCTGGACCTGCGGCCATCATGGGCAGTGTCACTGGCTTTCCTCTTCTGCCCTGGTGAGACGGCAGCTCTGGTCCCTCCCACGTGGGCCCCGAGTCGAAGGGGGCCATGGTGGAGAGCGATGCTGAGCTTCCTCTCGCCCACCTCCTCCTCGGCGACCTCCCCTGGTCCCGCGAAACACGACCAGGCGGGTTCCCTCAAATCGATTGCTTCTCTCCCGCTCGGTGGCAAACAAAACGAGAAAACAGACAAGAGTACACTACAAGGGTCAGACTACGGATAGCAGGAAACATCGACATTAAACAAGGACTCCGTAACAAAGACAGAAACAAACCAGGTATTTATAGACAGGTGCAAACGATGTAAGTGCAAACAGCTGAATACAATGAACAGTGACGATAAGGGAAGTGAGACCTCTAGTGGACACCCAGGGATACACAGACCAGACACTGTGACAGTGTGTGTGTGTGTTTGTGTCTATACTGTTTTTGTAAAAGTTATATTAGTATCAATCATACTAAAATAACACAGTTTCAGTGTTTCTTCTTTAACATTTAGTTTACTTGCCTTTTCTTTTTGAATACTTGTGAAGTTTGGAGTTCAAATTGTTTCTAGGCCATTTTTTTTACAGTATATTTCGTTTATTTAAAGGTACAGTACAGTACTCTGACCTCTCTATGGCCATCAGTGCTTGAAGCATAAATTGCACAGTAATCGAGTTATTTTTAATGACTCTGATGGAGATTCTTTAGAAATTATCCTTTTTGGTTCCACAATAACAGCACACAGCTTTGGAGAGACATGACTTAATGAAGACAGAATTAACATTTTATGCTTAAATGCTGTCAGAACCAATTAAATTCCTTGGTTGTGTGACTCTTCAGTAGATGAAATATAGCTAATTATTAAACTCTGAGTGTTGTCCAGTGTTGGGCACTAATGCAGTTACTTTTGACAGTAACTAATACTGTAACGCATTACTTTTTAATAGAATCATGTAATATATGAATGAATAATGGCCTAAAGAACCTTTGTGCCGAAAGGGTTCTTTCTTGTCATTATAGAATCTTTTTAGCATAAAAGGTTCTTTGGAGTTGAGTAAAGAACTCTATGGTTCAATATAGAACCCCAATGAACCCTTTTTTCTAAGAGTGTTGTCCAGTGTTGGGCAGTAACGCGTTATTAGTAATGCGTTACTGTAACACAGTTACTTTTGACAGTAACTAATACTGTAACGCATTACTTTTTAAATAAATTAACTCCGGGAGTTCAGAGCGTGATTCATTTGAGTCAGTTTGGGAGTTCAGAGCGCGATTCATTTGAGTCAGTTTGGGAGTTCGGAGCGGGATCGCGAATCATTAGAGTCAGTTTGAGGATCGCGAATCATTTGAGTCAGTTCGGGAGTTCGGAGCGCGAATCATTTGAGTCCGTTCGGGAGCTCGGAGCGGGATCGCGAATCAATTGATTCAGTTTGGGGATCGCGAATCATTTGAGTCAGTTCGGGAGTTCGTAGCGCGAATCATTTGAGTCCGTTCGGGAGCTCGGAGCGGGATCGCGAATCATTAGAGTCAATTTGAGGATCGCGAATCATTTGAGTCAGTTCGGGAGTTCGGACCGTGAATCATTTGAGTAAGTTCGGGAGCTCAGAGCGGGATCGCGAATCATTAGAGTCAGTTTGAGGATCGCGAATCATTTGAGTCAGTTTGGGAGTTCGGAGCGCGAATCATTTGAGTCAGTTCGGGAGTTCGGAGCGCGAATCATTTGAGTCCGTTCGGGAGCTCAGAGCGGGATCGCGAATCATTAGAGTCAGTTTGAGGATCGCGAATCATTTGAGTCCGTTCGGGAGCTCGGAGCGGGATCGCGAATCAATTGATTCAGTTTGGGGATCGCGAATCATTTGAGTTAGTTCGGGAGTTCGGACCGTGAATCATTTGAGTAAGTTCGGGAGCTCAGAGCGGGATCGCGAATCATTAGAGTCAGTTTGAGGATCGCGAATCATTTGAGTCAGTTTGGGAGTTCGGAGCGCGAATCATTTGAGTCAGTTCGGGAGTTCGGAGCGCGAATCATTTGAGTCGGTTCGGGAGCTCAGAGCGGGATCGCGAATCAATTGATTCAGTTTGGGGATCGCGAATCATTTGAGTCCGTTCGGGAGCTCGGAGCGGGATCGCGAATCAATTGATTCAGTTTGGGGATCGCGAATCATTTGAGTTAGTTCGGGAGTTCAAAGCAGGTTCGCGAATCATTTGAGTCAGTTTGGGGTTCGCGAATCAGAGCTGTATATGGATAGGCCTTTTTAACTAATTTAGTAGCTAGTTCTAATTACGTTTTCCACACGTGTTTAGGTGTGATATGTGAACTCGTATTTTTTGTTTGAATTATGTGCCTTTTAACAGTATCAGGTATATTCAAAAACTAAACAAATCGTACCTAAAAAGTGCACGCATCTAGGCTAATGTAAAGTTACATGATGAAGTCATACTAGTGCGCGTGACGCATGTGCATTTTGAGTGCGTTCTTTCACTGCATTATTCGGTGTATTCAAATGCATTTATGAATGCGTGTGAATGATCACAAAATTCAAGATATGGGGGTTAGAAAATGTACATATTTATATCATTTTATGTAGTTAATAAATATCACACGAAGAGTGCCATTTCAGTTTTTCTCCAAAAATCAGCATGATTCAAATGTGATATTGAGTTACTACAAACAATAATTTAATTACAAATACAAAATGTTGCAGAATAATGTAATATATGAATGAATAATAGCCTAAAGAACCTTTGTGCCAAAAGGGTTCTTTCTTGTTATTATAGAACCTTTTTAGCATAAAAGTTTCTTTGGAGTTGAGCAAAGAACCCTATGGTTCTATATAGAACCCCAATGAACCCTTTTTTCTAAGAGTGTTGTCCAGTGTTGGGTAGTAACGCATTATTAGTAACGCATTACTGTAACAGTTACTTTTGACAGTAACTAATACTGTAACACATTACATTTTAAATAAATTCACTCCGTTACCGTTACCATATGGTGCATTGTCCGTTACTTTTTAAAAAAATAATTAATTTTGACTGAAGTGCAGCCTAACCTGTTTGCAGCAGCGACGCATTGTAGGATTGGTGGATGCCAACCTCTGTAAACACGAAGACGCACTGTGGCCTGTTTCCGTTTATTCAAGTATGTGCGGCAGTGCGGCTTTCAGTCAGCTCCTTAGCATGATAGCATAGATTTCATTTTTAAACAGCATTTATATATATATGTATGTATTTATGTTTCTTGAAATTGATTCTGAATAATTCAGATTGCTTTCATTTATTTATTTCAAAATGTTTTGTGTTATGTTGTCCATTGTTGATAGCTGTGAAAGGAACATTTTTAAGGGCTCGACACAACAGCTTTTATGATGCAGAAGCCACTTTAGTTTTTGATTCTGAATATATTATTCAGGTGTTTTGTTATTTATTTCAGAAATCCTTGTGATATACAATATTCAGTTTGTGCTGGTCTGACTTAATCAAAATAGTGTTTAAAAATTACTTTCTGTTTTACTTTGTGTTTGTATAGACCATAACGCATAAAAGCGCATTACTGAGAACATTAAAGAAAGTTCTTTAAAACAGTAACTAAAAAGTTACTTTTAGCAGTAATGCATTTCTTTTTGGTGTAAGTGATCAACAAAGTAATTGAGTTACTTTTTGAATTAAGTAACTAGTAACTGTAACTAGTTGCTATTTCTTAGTAACTAGCACAACACTGGTGTTGTGTTGCACAGATATAAAGCATCACCTTGCTGGATGTTTTGGCCAAGATGTCCTGGAGCTCCATGATCTTCTGCACGAGTCCATGGAAGTCATTGCAGGTTGGACAGGCTAAGAAAGACACGTCAATTAATAATTTATGCCATTAATAAACCATTGCATATGTACGATTTGGCAATCACAAATAAAGTAATTAGCGGCACGTACTGCGGTTGAGGTCGGGGCATTGTGTGATGTATCCCTGAGGCATTACAAGGATCTGAACGTCTTGCATCACTCCCTGCATCAAAACACACACAGAAGTGATTCAGAAGCACAGTTAGATCAGAGCTGAAATATTCAGTACATTCAAACACATGCATTCATGGCTCTTTGTGTGGCTCTAATGAACGAACGGTATGTTATTCTCATCAAAATATGTGCGCTGAGATGTCCCTGTATGCTGTCTCCAGCAGTGAGCATCATGGGTAAAATCTCAAATTGATGTTCAAGGGTGCTTTTATTTGTGGGGAAGAATAAGAGAGCGAAACGAAGGATGCAGATGAGCGTGGCCTTTTCTCTAGATTTGTATCTGTCAAGACATGTTGCTTTTCTCTTAGCTTCAATTTGTGGCTTTATTTAGAGATTTTTGTCTCTGTGTCGAATCGAACTCAAAAACGTAACTAAAATCTGAAAATCTGAAAAATAAATCTGAAAATACAGCAGCACATCACAGAAATAAATTACACTTTAACACAGATTCACACAGAAAACAGATGATTACATCAGAATAATATTTCACTGTTTTTACTGTATTTTTGTAGAGATGAATCTAAGGCCGTGTCTCTGTGATTGGACATAACACGGGTCACGGGGAGCACATGATGTGCTCTGTCCCACTCTGATGAGCAAATCAAGCAGATACAGATTGAATTTGTTTCGTATGTGCCTTAATTTGATTGGCCTCCATCGGTCGTCATGGTAACCGGGCCCATCTCTGGGCGCCAGAAAGCGTTTCTTTTGGCCCTCGCAGGAGTCGAGACCCGTGACTTATGAGAAATTGTTTTTGAAATCGTCTTGCCTCTTCAATTTCCCAACCATAAATTAAAAAGCCGACGCAGGTTTCTCCGGATTCTTCACAGCAATGAGACGGAAATAGAGGTGAAAGCTCTGAATTTATAGCAACTCGGGATGTAATTTAGTTTCTCACACACACACGCACGCACGCATCAACGATTGGTTAAATGAGAGGCAATCGAATGGTCAACAAGTGTGGAATGATGGGTAATCGAACGGTAATGACGTCTTTGATCAGCTCCGTCTCAAACCGTACATCAATATTTCTGAGTGCAAACGAACGACTGTTATATTTAATGCCTGCAGGGAAAGATGAAAGCCAGAGGAAACGAGAGATATCTGTGATTCTGCACATGCAGATGAAGGACAGAAACACACATCTGCTTTAACAGCTAACAAGCCATCAATACATCTCTATTCAGTCTGTTCA
Organism: Carassius auratus; assembly: GCF_003368295.1. Classification (NCBI taxonomy): domain Eukaryota; kingdom Metazoa; phylum Chordata; class Actinopteri; order Cypriniformes; family Cyprinidae; genus Carassius; species Carassius auratus. The sequence continues at coordinate 70,112 of NW_020525666.1, read as the reverse complement.
AACATGAAAAATAATAATAAAGTATTCTTTTTTCAAGAAATTATTAGTTTAATTCATCAAGGATGTGTTATATTGCTCAAAAGTGGCAGTAAATATATTCATAATGTTACAATATATATATATATTTTTTAAATAAACGCTGTTCTTTTGAACTTTCTATTCATCTGTGCATCCTGAAAAATAAAATATTATGCAGAATATGAAGCAAAAAAAAAAGAGTAATATTGTTTTTATTGATTAGAATTAATTTAACTGATTTTTTTATTTATTGTTCCAGAGGTGTCAGTGTTTTTCATTCTTTCTTATTTTGTTTTGAATTTCTCAACAGCTAATTTTATTTTCACATTTAATTTTCAACCATTAAATCACTTCTTTTGTTTACTAGAATTTTTAATGGTGACACATTGTGCCTTTTCCAATTATGTTTAATTAATTATAATAATTGTATTGCATTGTTTTCCTTTTTGTAATAGCTATATATTGTATTTTTTTCAGGATTCTTTGATTAACAGAAAGTAAAAAAAAACCTTCAAATGACTTTACTGTCACTTTTGATCAATTCAATACGTCCTTTGATTATTTTTTGAGTGGTAATTTACCACAGAAATATTGTGCAGCACAACACTGTGTTTCCAACACTGAAGACTGGAGTAATGATGCTGACAATTCAGCATTTTACAATATATTCAAACAGCTGTTTTAAATTTGAATAATATTTCACCTTAAAAAAAAAAACATATAATATGTATATATATATGAAAACGAATGAGATTGTGCTTATTTAATTCTTGCAGCAAGTGTGAAATCACGTTTGATTGAATGGTAATGATGCCGTCTCAAACTGTTCATCAGTATATTATAGTAAGTGCAAACAGCCGACTATTACATTTGATGCCTGCAGGAAAAATAAATTGGTAGAAGATGAAAGCCAATGACTTTTCAACGACGTCCCGGACGGCAGATATCTGTGATTTTATACGAGCAAATGAAGGACAGAAACATGTGCTTTCTTCTACATCTCTGCACTAATCAGCGTCTCCGTGGAGACCGAAGCAGGAGGCAGGCTGAGAAATCTCGTCAAGAACCGCAAACGACCTCCAGACTTCCATCATCACCAATTAACTCTGGAGAAATTTAACAACCTGAACAGACTCTTCAAATCTTAAAGAGGCTCTCTGACACACACACACACACACACACACACACACACACACACACACACGCACGCACACACACACACACACACACACACAATAAACAGAAGTTTGCTGCATACTACCGACAAATATCGTGTGAAACATCATGCAAATATCAATACTACCGTATTATACACAGATAAAAATCATTATACTGTTATTTTGTAAATGTACACTTGTGCATGACTAATTTACTGCATAATGCATTTTTTGTCATATGTCGCATGCTTATTTCAGTGTTTAGTATCAAGATACGAATATAGTTTATTTTTTATTAGTTTTTTATGTCCAAATTGTTATACAATTTAATTTTAGTTTAAACTAAATTAAAAATTTGACATTTTGTTTTGGCACCAGCTGAAGTCGGTGTTATTTTAGTATCACAGATATAGTATAATAATTTTCATTATTTTATGTTAGATCTTTTTTTTCTGTTTAAACTATCATTTTAGTTGAAGTTAGAGTCATTTTTTTTTTTGTTATTTTATTAGTTCATTGTGTCTGTATAGTAGCTGATTTATATTAATATTAATATTATTTTTTATTTGCATTACAAGGTATAGGGTTCAAGCTAATCTATAAAAATTTAAAAAAAATTTTTTTTTTTATGGTACAATATATTTTTTTCAATAATAAAAATGTTTATGATTTTAGTTTTATTTAACAGTAAAAATCCTGGCTGTGAATTACATTCTTATATTTTATTATTTTATATATATATATATATTATTGTATTTGAGTCAAATTTCATTTTATTTCATGTAATGAAAATGTTTGTGATTTTAGTCAAATATAATAATCCTGTCATTTACTGTAAGATAACAGCATCTGTAAAATGTATAAAATGTTATTTTGCCTTTTTTTCTCTTTTTTTTTTCTCAGTTTGATCTTATTGGAAATCTGGAAAGCTGACAGCCGATAACACGGATCCATTGGTCTCTGCAAAATGAAAGTAAGTGCAGTGCATTGTGGGATGAGCTGATCTGGGGTCTGTGTGCACAGCTGAGAAACTGTAAGAGAAGTGTGTTAGGATGTGCATCTGTGCTGATTCATGATTCTTGTGTGGGGTGAAGATGAAACACCTTGAATAATCCATGAGCGCTGTTTCTCTGTCCGACCCAGAACGACGTGTCTTCTGGGATCTCCATCAGAGGAACTGCAACCACTCGCTCATAGATCCTGAAGAGAAACGCCCCAATTCCACAAAAAATATCAGCTAAATCTACAGATTCAACACCACAGCAATATGCTACTGAACACACTGTTTCTATTTGGAAAAGTTACATTATTAGTAATATTAATGCATTTTAAATGTGAAAAATAAAGGAAAAAAAATTATGTACAGTAGGAATTGTGAAATAAAAAGTGAGAATTGTGAATTATAAAGTAAAAATTACGAGAATTAAAGAATTCTAAAACATAATGAAAAAAATGAATATACAGTAAAAATTCTGATATATAAAGTAAGAATTGCAAGATATGAAGTAAAAATTGCAATTTATTAAGTCAGAATTGGGAAATATAAAGTAAAAATATTCAGATGTAAAGTAAGAATTGTGAAATATGAAGTAAATATTGTGAATAATAAAGTGTTGTGAAATAGAATGTAAGAACTGCATGAAATAAGCTCAGAATTAGCAGGAAAAAGACTCAATTTTGAGATAAAAAGTAAAATTATCAAATTTTTGTTTTCATATTAAGTCTTCTTTTTTATATAAATTTTTCAGAAAACAACAACTTAATATCTTAAAATAAGTTATTTTGCACTTCAAGTAAATGTATCATGATTTAAGATTTTTTACATATTTGTATTGGAGAAAAAAGACAAAAAATACTGAGTAAAGATAATAATAAATACATTTTTATCTTTTTTCCAAGTTCAAATATCAAAAAATGCTAAAATAATTTTGACGTGTTGTTGTGTCTATTTTGTTGTACTGCACTGGTAGATTTTAATAAGTTTATATCAAAATAATCTGCCAGTACAGTAGGACAAAACACACTGTAGATTCATCTTTCATTCTTATGAGTAGCTTCTCAGCACATTTATCTGGTTTCAGTGATGTTGGTACTGGAACACATTAAGAAGAGGTTTTGCAGTATTTGATGATATTCTCCTGTAATTGAACATACTTGTTGCAGTCGACATAGAGCACCACATGTGAAGCGCTGATGGAGACGGAGACTCTGTGCCATTGGCTGTCGGCGAGCGTGTAGGGGAAGATCTCTGTGTGCGTCCGCTGGCCTTCGCTCTGGTAATGAAGACGCACTTCGCTCTTCTGTCCACTGCTCTCCAGCTCCAGCAGCCTGTAGAAATCACTCAATATTATATCAGTCGTGAGGTCATTTTACTTGTAACCATTAGCAGTTCAGTGAGAGTAATAATACATTTTAAAATGTAAAAAAAAAAAGGTTTAAAAAACAGTTAAATAGTATGATTTTTGGTGAATTGTATTGAATCCAGTTTGTGTCAATTTGACCTGGAACAAAACGATCATAACCAGAATTACTACAGCACAGGGGAGATGTGTGGTTACTGTCCTACTCAAAACCCCCCAGCAACCCCCCACCACTTCACATCATTGAGTGTTGCACAGACAAGCACCACTCAGAATATGCTCTAGGTGATCATTTGTTCTCACTAAACATGTCACTGACAGCAGAGGACACAGCAGGATCTGCAAACAAAAAGAGCTGTGTTGCAGCATCCGCAAATAAAGTGGACTGAACACACACCCCTGGGGCACATCACCTGCAGGAGGGCTTCGTGTTTGTCTCTGACCACCTGAAATGCATCTATCTAACTTTTTCCGAACATCCTCCATAATAATATCCCAGGAGAATCGCATCACATGCTGACCATCACATTTTCTGACCACTGTGCATGAGTCCTCATAGTGAGACTGTGCTTTTGTTTTGACACCTGGGGAGTCTGCCACACCCATGGTTTTGCTAATATTAAACAAAAACATAGTATAGTGTTCAGGATATGACCAAAAGCTCATACCCTATTGGCCTTTTTTACATCAGACTGTTCTGCATTTAAATACACTCTGCTCTGCATTTCTGCACTTCATGATTTCTATTCAAAACTATGCTAATTGCATTCACAATTAATATTTATGGTAATAGGCCATTAAGCAGTAATCCAAAAGCAGTAATTTTTTTATGTTTCTGATAGAAGTCTCACCAAGGCTGTGTGCATTTATTGTATCAAAATACAGTAAAATCCCTAATATTGTGAAATAATATTACAGTTTAAAAGAACAGTTTAGCATATGAATATATTTTTAATGTAATTTTTCCGTAATTTGAATAAAACTGTGGACACCATCTTCTGACTATTATTAATTCCTCATTGTCATTAGGATATGTCCCCAAAACCTTCAAACTGGCTGTTATTAAGCCTCTCATAAAAAAGCCACAACTTGACCCCAGAGAACTTGTTAATTATAGACCAATCTCGAATCTCCCTTTTCTGTCCAAGATACTAGAAAAGGTGGTATCCTCACAATTATATTCCTTCTTAGAGAAAAATGGTATATGTGAGGATTTCCAGTCAGGATTTAGACCGTATCATAGTACTGAAACTGCTCTCCTTAGAGTTACAAATGATCTGCTCTTATCATCTGATCGTGGGTGTATCTCTCTATTAGTTTTATTGGATCTTAGTGCTGCTTTTGACACAATTGACCACAACATTCTTTTGCATAGACTTGAACACTTTGTTGGCATCAGTGGAAGTGCATTAGCATGGTTTAAATCGTACTTATCTGACCGCCATCAGTTCGTAGCAGTGAATGAAGATGTATCATATCGATCACAAGTGCAGTATGGAGTACCTCAAGGCTCAGTTCTAGGGCCGCTACTCTTCACGCTTTATATGTTACCCTTGGGAGATATCATCAGGAAACATGGTGTTAGCTTTCACTGTTATGCTGATGATACGCAGCTCTATATTTCTTCGCGGCCCGGTGAAACACACCAATTTGAAAAACTAATGGAATGCATAGTCGATATAAAAAATTGGATGACGAGTAATTTCTTACTGCTAAATTCAGAAAAAACAGAGGTGTTAATCATAGGGCCTAAAAACTCTACTTGTAATAACCTAGAACACTGTCTAAGACTTGATGGTTGCTCTGTCAATTCTTCGTCATCAGTTAGGAACCTAGGTGTGCTACTTGATCGCAATCTTTCCTTAGAAAGCCACGTTTCTAGCATTTGTAAAACTGCATTTTTCCATCTCAAAAATATATCTAAATTACGGCCTATGCTCTCAATGTCAAATGCAGAAATGTTAATCCATGCATTTATGACTTCAAGGTTAGACTATTGTAATGCTTTATTGGGTGGTTGTTCTGCACGCTTGGTAAACAAACTACAGCTAGTCCAAAATGCAGCAGCAAGAGTTCTTACTAGAAACCAGGAAGTATGACCATATTAGCCCGGTCCTGTCCACACTGCACTGGCTCCCTATCAAACATCGTATAGATTTTAAAATATTGCTTATTACTTATAAAGCCCTGAATGGTTTAGCACCTCAGTATTTGAATGAGCTCCTTTTACATTATACTCCTCTACGTCCGCTACGTTCTCAAAACTCAGGCAATTTGATAATACCTAGAATATCAAAATCAACTGCGGGCGGCAGATCCTTTTCCTATTTGGCTCCTAAACTCTGGAATAACCTACCTAACATTGTTCGGGAGGCAGACACACTCTTGCAGTTTAAATCTAGATTAAAGACCCATCTCTTTAACCTGGCATACACATAACATACTAATATGCTTTTAATATCCAAATCCGTTAAAGGATTTTTAGGCTGCATTAATTAGGTAAACTGGAACCGGAACACTTCACATAACACCGTACTTTGTACATCATTAGAAGAATGGCATCTACGCTAATATTTGTCTGTTTCTCTCTTGTTCCGAGGTCACCGTGGCCACCAGATCCAGTCTGTGTCCAGATCAGAGGGTCACTGCAGTCACCCGGATCCAGTACGTATCCAGACCAGATGGTGGATCAGCACCTAGAAAGGACCTCTACATCCCTGAAAGACAGCGGAGACCAGGACAACTAGAGCCCCAGATACAGATCCCCTGTAAAGACCTTGTCTCAGAGGAGCACCAGGACAAGACCACAGGAAACAGATGATTCTTCTGCACAATCTGACTTTGCTGCAGCCTGGAATTGAACTACTGGTTCCGTCTGGTCAGAGGAGAACTGGCCCCCCAACTGAGCCTGGTTTCTCCCAAGGTTTTTTTCTCCATTCTGTCACCGATGGAGTTTCGGTTCCTTGCCGCTGTCGCCTCTGGCTTGCTTAGTTGGGGTCACTTCATCTACAGCGATATCATTGACTTGATTGCAAATTAAAACAGACACTATTTCAACTGAACAGAGATGACATAACTGAATTCAATGATGAACTGCCTTTAACTATCATTTTGCATTATTGAGACACTGTTTTCCTAATGAATGTTGTTCAGTGCTTTGGCGCAATGTATTTTGTTTAAAGCACTATATAAATAAAGGTGATTGATTGATTGATTGATACACTACCATTCAAAAGTTTGAGTTAAAATAAAATAAAACTTTATTGAGCAAGGATGCATTAAATTCATCAAATATTCATGTTCATGTTTCATATTCATATTAATCTGTGTATCTTGAAGGAAAAAAAAAGTATGAAAGTGTCCACAAAAATATTGATCAGCACAACTGTGTTCAACATTGATAATAATCAGAAATGTTTCTTGAGCAGTAAATCATCATATTATTCTGATTTCTGAAGATCATGTGACACTGAAGACTGGAGGAATGATGCTGAAAATACAGCGGAGCATCACAGAAATACATTACACTTTAACACAGATTCACACAGAAAACAGATGATTTAAATTGTAATAATATTTAATAATTTTTCATATATTTTTGATCAAATAAATGCATCCTTGGTGAGCAGAAGACACTTCATTGCAGTCAGATTGACAGCTTGTCTTTGACGGCTCTTTTGCTGCATGTTTGTTTGTGCATGCAATATATTGAGATGTATTTATGATCTTATATGGTGTGGTATATTGCAGTACTCAGTCTTTCTCATCACAGACTACACACCCATCGCTGAAGCTCAAACATGGTTTCTGAGGACTGAGGCACAGAAAACACCAGCGGATACAGACGAGCTAAAGCTTTCTTCATATTGTAATTCCTCCATGCCGCTCGTCTCTATTGAGATTTACTTGAAGGGGGAAGCGTTAATGGGGAAAGATGCCAAAAAGTCATCAGTCCGCCTGTCTGCGCAGACTAACAATTTATATTTCCTCCTCCTCACAAAAAATCACCATGCTGGAGAGCATTATTGGAGAGAAGCCAATTCCAGATACGCAGGTTTGATTTATCTACTAACAGGGACCTGATGAGTTCTTCTCCTCTTGTTGTGCACTTCTAGACAGCGCCGATCCAGCTGCAGAGAAAGAGAATATCAATAGCAGCCCAATGTCAGAGCCCCCTGCTTCATCGACCCGCCGTACAGTGTAGTTAACATCTTTTACAAGACTTCTATTATGGGCTGGCTTCAATAAACACAGTTGAACGAGCACAATTACAGTAAGGACACGGCCGCTGTAGTTCTGCCGGCGCGGCGTGGTGCTGTTGTCTACACCGAAGCAAATATCATCGCTGTTCTTTTTAAATACAGGAGTCTTAAACACAGAAAACGCTTGAGCCGCTGGCCAACAGAACTGATATATCTAATCCAAATTGATGACAAGAGCCATTTTCTGCCAAGAAAAAAAAAGCAAAAACAAGTATTGTTTAATAATGCAATGATGTCACAAAGATGATGTAAAATTACACACAAGGACTTACATAATTAACAGAAAAGAGCGAGACTTCCCCAGAACTGGATTCCAATTTTCAATTCATTAGTGTGAATTTGAATCTATCTATCTATCTATCTATCTATCTATCTATCTATCTATCTATCTATCTATCTATCTATCTATCTATCTATCTATCTATATATCTGTCTGTCTGTCTGTCCTTCCATCCATCAATCTATTTACACATCTATCCATCATCCTTCTATCCATCCATTCATCCATCCATCTATATGTAAGTCTGTCCATCCATTCATTAATCTATCTACCGATCTATCCATCATCCTTCCATTCAATCCATCTTTTTGTCCTTCTGTCCATTTATCCATCCTTCCATACATCTATCCATCCATCTCTTTGTCTGTCCTTTCATCCATCTATCCTTCCTTCCTTTCATCCATCTATCTATCCATCCATCTCTTCGTCTGTCCTTTCATCCATCCGTTTATCCTTTCTTCCTTTCATCCATTTATCTATCCATCCATCTCTTCGTCTGTCCTTTCATCCATCCGTTTATCCTTCCTTCCTTCCATCTATCCATCTCCTTGTCTGTCCTTTCATCCATCCTTCCTTCCTTCCTTCCATCCATCTCTTCGTCTGTCCTTTCATCCATCTATCCTTCCTTCCTTCTATCCATCTATCTATCAAATAAATCTATCTTCCTAAAAAAAAGGCTATTTTTAGCCAGTCACTGGCCATCACAATAGGAAACATCCATTTCTGATACAGCCTGAATTCCCTGTGCAGCAGTTTTTCTAACAGAAAGCAACTTTATATGAAGTTTTTGCAAACTTATTTGCACGATAAAGGAGTCGTCTGTGTTTGAACAGTTTCCTGGAGAGAATGTTTTATTTCTGCTGACTCGACTCGGAGAGGAAAAACTCCTAATCAGTCTTCGGGGAGCCGCAGATATGGACACAGTGCAGGGAAACAGTTAATGATGAGCTGAACAGAGACGGGAAAACAACACGCTCTGGAAGCAGAATCCATCGAGGCTCGCCGGTCAATCATACTCTCCATCATACTGCAGTCTGTTCAGAGAGTGCACGCTTCAACAGTGTGAACTTCACCGTGACTAAACTACTGCTTCAGCTACAGCATCACAGGTGTGAGTGAGCAGACGGTCGTCCAGTACTGAACATGCTGAATGTGTCAAAGCAAGAATAACAGAAGCAGAAGTCATTAATCCAACAGAGAAAAACAATACAAGTGTCAGAGCAGAACAACACTAGAGGAGAAAAAATTATTATTCATTTTATTTTATAATTATTTAATATTATTCATTATTATTCATTTTAATATTGATTATATTAATATTAAATAATGTTATTTTGTATTCATTTAATTGTATAGTACATCGGTGGCTGAACACTTAACGGAACCATATAGTTAGATTGATGTAGATGTAGATAAACTTTATTTGTTGCGCAGAACTGTGTGTGTGTTTATGTGTGTGTGTGTGTGTGTGTGTGTGTGTGTGTGTTTATGTGTGTGTGTGTTTATGTGTGTTTATGTGTGTGTGTGTGTGTGTGTGTGTGTGTTTGTGAGTATGTGAGTGCGTGTGTGAGTGCGTGTGTGTGTGTGTGTGTGAGCGTGCGTGCGTGTGTGAGTGTGTGTCTGTGTGTGTGTGTGTGAGTGAGCGTGCGTACGTGCGTGTGTGTCTGTGTGTGTGTGTGTGAGTGCGTGAGTGTGTATGAGTGTGCGTGTTAGCGTGTGTCTCTGTGTGTGTGTGAGTGTGTGTGTGTGTGTGTGTGTCTCTCTCTGTGTGAGTGAGTGTGTGTGCGTGCGTGTGTGTGTGTGTGTGTGAGTGTGTGTGTCTCTCTCTCTGTGCGTGTGTGTGTGTGTCTCTCTCTCTCTGTGCGTGTGTGTGTCTCTCTCTGTGTGCGTGTGTGTGTGTGTGAGTGTGTGTGTCTCTCTCTCTGTGCGTGTGTGTGTGTGTGTGTCTCTCTCTCTGTGCGTGTGTATGTGTGTGTCTCTCTCTGTGTGCGTGTGTCTCTCTCTCTGTGCGTATGCGTGTGTGTGTGTCTCTCTCTGTGTGCGTGTGTGTGTGTGTCTCTCTCTGTGTGCGTGTGTGTGTGTGTCTCTCTCTCTGTGCGTGCGTGTGTGAGTCTCTCTCTCTGTGCGTGTGTGTGTGTGTGTGTCTCTCTCTGTGTGCGTGTGTGTGTGTGTGAGTCTCTCTCTCTGTGCGTGTGTGTGTGTGTCTCTCTCTCTGTGCGTGTGTGTGTGTGTGTCTCTCTCTGTGCGTGCGTGTGTGTGTGTGTCTCTCTCTGTGTGTGTACGTGTGTGTGTGTGTGTCCTCACCTCTGTTCTCCGTGATGAATGGACAGTATGACTCCAGAGTTGAGTTTCTCCTGTCTGAGTGTGAGTGTGATGGTGAACTCACTCTTTCCTCTCAGTCTCTGCAGCATGCGGCCCGCGGCGGCGTCTGGGACCTTCACGCTCCGGGACGAGTCTGCAGAGAGGGAATCAGTTAACATTTCACACAATCACAGGACGATCACGCTCCACTCGTGTCTCCCGCTGAAGGTACAGTAGAGATAAACCACAGCATGTTCACCATCAGAATTCATTTCCATATGAAAGCATGGGGAAAATTCAACATTTGAGTTGAGTGCAATGAGCAGTTAATCTTCAACTAACACGTCTGAGTAAAACTAAACCAGTCTTCAATGCTGGACACGTGAGTGAGCTGGTCTGGTTTTAGAGAGGTTTTAGAGAGAAAACAACAACTGAAAACTCTCAGAGATGCAATTATGGTAAAGCAGTAAAGTATGGAAATGCTTCCTTCACGTCCTGTAGAAATGACTGTATTTGTGAGTTGAATGTGGATGAACTACATCATGCAAAAGAATATGTCTTTCTCCTCGTCCTCCTCTTCCTCATCTTCTTCCTCTTCCTCTTCCTCTTCCTCCTCCTCTTCCTCTTCTTCCTCCTCCTCTTCCTCATCCTCTTTCTCTTCCTCCTCCTCCTCCTCTTCTTCCTCCTCCTCTACCTCTTACTCTTCCTCTTCCTCCTCCTCCTCCTCTCAAACAGGTGCATCTGCTGCTGTCTAATGGAGGCATCAATAAATGATCAGCTCTTTCTCTCAGAAGCGAGATCCCATCTGTGTAGGAGCCAGTGACACAGTAATGAAGACACGCGGGCATCTCCAAAAAGAAAAAAACCCTATATCATCCTCCAGCGACTGAGAGAAGACCAATCAACAGCTGTGCCAGCCAATAACCAGCCCCGGCTTCAGTCTGCTCTTTTAATTAGTCACTGTCTTGTTTTGAGTTCAGAACTGGACTGCACCTCTCACATTCTGTCCCTCATGGAAGGAGCTTTCAGGGATTTTCAGTCAATCATTGTTTAAACCCATTTGACAAACAAACAAATAAATAGGAAATGTACAAAATAGTATAATATATTTAAAAATATATTTACATATGTTACGTTATATATTTACATGTATTTACATGTTTATACACATTATATAATCGCATACAATACGTTTGAATAAATATATGATTATAATTTTTATAATTAATTATAACATTATTTTTAGTTACATATACATTTCGCCAATAATTTTGGACAATGTTTCATTAATAAACAAATTAATTCATATATATATATATATATATATTTTTTTTTTTGTTGTTTTTTTACTTTATATTCTTATATGTATTTACATCATTAGATTTATGTTAAAACTTTTTTGCATGTAATACATTTCCATAAATACATAATTTTAATGTTTATAATTAACTATATTAACTAATATATATATATATATATATATATATATATATATATATATATATAATTTATGATAATGTGATGAAATATATATATATTAAGATAAGGACTATATAGTGAAGCTAATGTTTATGTGAAGCTCTGAAGTCATCCTGAGATGAGAACATGACGAGCTGCAGGATGATGAAGATGATGATGATGGTTTGATGGTTTTAGTGGTTCCCAGCAGGACCGTGCCTCCCGCTCCAGGAAGCTTCTGGACCCAAGATCTGGACCCAAGCGTCTCCATGGAAACAGCTCATCCCGATCGATCAGGAGACACAGAGGATCTGTAACACGCTCACAGCAGAGATCCGGACTCTCATGTCCATCTAAACCAGAGCCACAACTGTCCGGCTCCAAAACTGACAAACACATCATAGAAAGGTGTCCTTATATCTTATATACAGTATATATGTAACATTATGGAAATTTTATTTATCAGCATTACCTAGTTCCCTTTAACAGGTATATTAAATGATTCAAAGGAAGACAGAGGCTGGTATACAAAAAAATAACATCTTACTTTATTATCACAAATGATATAGTTAAAATATGGAAGGTTGGCAAATAATACTGTCCATAGGCACACAAATGACCAACAGCAGAACCTCACTACCACACAGTGTCTCAAATACCGCAATCTTAGTTCCCACAGCACCCCCAATATGGAAACCCTGTACACGGCAAGCTCAACCTGAATAATACATGTGAAACCACCCCAAATCTATGCTAGGGTTAGCCTTGGGTAAGTGTTACACAATGTTATGATACTGTTTGCCAAACCATTCATAAAACAACACCCCTTCAGGAAAGTAAAGAAGACAACAAACAAAACAAACAAAATGTACAATACACTTTGGAGGTACAATATAATTCTCCAATTTATCATAGGGGAGAGCGGCAATTACACCCCGAAGCACTCAGTTTCTTGCACTTGGGATCCCCGCTCCTAGTTGTATTAATTACTGGTGCTCCACCCGACTCCTCGGCATCCGGTTTAATCCCCAAAAAGCGTTCCTGTTTACAGCTACGACAGCAATTCGCCCGTATGAATGAAAAGCTCTCGCTCTTCCGACTCGCCGCGTCCCTGCTTTTGATTGAGGACAACAGCGATGCGCAGACCAGTTACTCGTCCCACTTTTAACAAGCTGCACCTGACACGAAGATAAACTTCTGCTATAAATAACTTTTCAGCTCGCACATAATGCACGCTGACCAAAACGATTAATCCACTCTGCTTTTATCTACTTCCTATTGGAAAACTACGTACAGGAAGTTAGCCTGCAACAAACTCCCTCTGTAGGACTGGAGTAGCCTATATAGGCGTCTAAATCCCCAAAACACTTAATCTGGTCACATGAAGCAGTATGACTTTTTATACAGTATTTTGAGTTTTTATTCTGTTTTAAGTTGTAACTGGACAGTGAGACTTTTGTATTTTTCCTTGTAGCTTAAGCTAAGCTTTTATAAATTTTTTTTTTTTTTTGTTAAAATACCTGGTTTCAGACAATCAAGTCACATTTAATTATGTAAAAAACCATGCTTAATGAATATTTAAAGCAGTGTTATTTTAGCATAATTTCTGTACTATTATAGCATTCATAAATACATACTGTACACATAATATATTTAGAGTTATATTTTCAGTTTTTTTCAATTACTATTCAGTAATTTTAGTGTAAGTTTTATCAGTTTTCTTAGTCTTTAGTTTTTTATATTTCTATGTAGCTTTAATATATTTTTTATAAAAAATTAACACAAGAAATTAAACTAAATGAGAAATGTTGCCTTGGCAACTAGCTGAAATACTTGTGTTTTTCTATCTTATTTTATTTCAGACATTATCATCATTCAAGTTTAGTTAACGATGATAATCCTGCTGCCACCACATATTTGTTTCTTATTATCTTTTTGATTGTAATAATGAGATCAACAGTCAAAGCATCTCATTACGCAAACTGAATGGAAGATTAGTGTAGTAAATTTTATAACGTTTCTATAATAATTATATAATAATATTTTTTTCATTCTGTGCACGGATGAATAATTCACGATAATTACTGTGATATATAAAGCAGGTAAATAGAGTGTTCGTGTCTCATGAAAAGCTGATCAAAGACACTCAGATCTCACCCGTCCCGTCTCAACATTAGTCCAGATGTGATGTGTGTCGATCTCACTGCTGCGTTTGGATCAACCTCAGGGGAGTCATTTTTATTTCTGGGCAGGTATTCCTGAAATTCGTCTTGATCTGATCTTGGGCGAGTGAATTTTGGTAACTGGTCTCTAGTTCAAGAGTTCAGCGTGGAATCCATTAATCATGAAGTCTGAGCATCCTTCTGTCACCGCTGTCACAGGATCGAATCCCAGCGCTCGTCAAGCACACCTTCAGTTCCTCCGGGACGCTCTCGCTCAGAGACTCTGAAGAACAGGTTTCAGAGCTGGGAAAGATTCACAGGAGTCTCGGGACTAAAGTTCACTCACAGGATCGCTGGTGGTTTGATTCTCTGGAATGATTCTGCAGAACTGAGCTATTGTGAATGTGACTGTTGACTCAGTTGTGTCTGTTTTTAGAACTTTGGGAGAAACATCTGAGGAACAGTTGATACTCTGAATCCGCTTCTGTTGCTTTCATCAGTTCCATGGATAACATCAGATCGTCTCTCGGTGAATATCCTGCTCATCTCACATTATGGATCGTAATTAGGGCTGATTTCGGTTTGTATCACGGCTTTAGAGTCACGGTCACAGAACCGTCCCACCCCTAATTGTAATCCATTTCGTTTTTTACCAGATTTTGTGTTTTCTGTCTGATTCCAATTTTAATTGTTAAATTAATTTTAATAATTAAAATCGTGCATAATTAATTGAATTCACAAATAGCTTTTTTAAGTTTTGTAATGCAAAATAAAGAAAATAGAACAATTCCTTTACAACAGAACATTGCAGTTATTTGTTTGTTTAATTATTTATTAAATAAAGTGCTCCAGAGCAGAGGGTTTTTCTAATGATTAATTAAAACATTTTATGTAATTCCGTAATAATTTTGTCAAGTTAAAAAAAAAACTTTTATTTTGGCAATTTGTAGATTTTACCTTTGAGTTTTCTCATTTGTTGTGACAAAAATTGTTTCCCATGAAATATGTTTTATTCCCAAAATGTTCTCAATTTATTTTTTTATTCCAATTTTAATGTTAAATTTGAATAACCAGAAAAGCACATCCAATTAATTTAATTCATAAAACTTCAACA